>NC_057812.1:143909915-144120711 GCF_018294505.1 Triticum aestivum
CGTGTGCGGCGCTCCCCTCCACTATTTACACCCCCGGTCATATTTTCGTAGTGCTTAGGCGAAGCCCTGCGGAGATCACTTCACTTTCACCACGCCGTCGTGCTACCGGAACTCATCTACTACCTCACCGTCTTGCTGGGTCAAGAAGGCGGAGGACATCACCGAGCTAAACGCGTGCAGAAAGCGGAGGTGCCATACGTTCGGTACTTGACCAGTTGGAGTGCGAAGAAGTTCGAATACATCAACCGCATTGTTAAATGCTTCCGCTTATGGTCTACGAGGGTATGTAGACACACTCTCCCCCTTTGTTGATATGCATCTCCATGAATAGATCTTGCGTGTGCGTAGAATTTTTTTGTTTTCCATGTAATGTTTCCGAACATATATAGCCTCAAGGACATTATAGTGAAGAAGATCAAGGCACTCGGGCAGGGGTACCGGAACTTCTACCCGCTGACATCATGGTTCATGCCTTTCATCACATGATAGCTATGTCACATTTGAATTAGTGGAATTTGATGGATGGAAGTAATTTGATTTTGCCTGTTGAATCATGCTCTCATTTGTGAGTAGCAATTATTTTTTCTTTCATTGCAAACAAATCCCTAACTTGTATGAAACATGTGTTATTTTACTAGAAATATATTTCTATTTGATCAAAGCAATATCATATTTAGTTGGACGTAATTCTCTAGTCGATGTAAACAAGATGTGTGATGCTGCTCAAACATGTGGTATAATTTTTTTTCTGATGGAAGGATGCTCGAAGCAATTCTCTTGTTGATGGAAGAAAGATAGTGATGCTTCTGAAACAAAATATCATTCTACATGAAAACAAAATTTGAAATAAATCAAAGCTAGTTTAATTCACCACAGAAGAAATTTTTAATAATAAGTGGAAACATACTTTATATTTTCCCGCAAAAGAAGCAAACATAGGTTAATTTGTTAAGGAGAAAGAAGACAAGAAAAAACAAAAGGTGGAAGCATGAATTAGTTACATAGGATGCAATTTTGGATAATGTTTAAAGCAATGAATCTTGCTGCCTAAATTGTGTAAGTTGTTTTTTGAAATCAAGGAGCAATGCACGTAATTAGGGATCCATACCCTTGATCTATGGAAACAGTCCCGAGGCCTCGTTTTAATGGACGAAGCACGCAATTATTAAACCCATCACAAAGCACCTATCCCATTGCAAGATAAATCAATCTAGTTGGCCAAACCAAATCAATAGATCGGTGAGAAATACAAAGCTATAATAATCATGCATAAAAGAGTTAAGAGAAGACTCAAATAATATTCATGGATAATTTGATCATAAATAGACAATTCATTGGATCCCAACAAACACACCGCAAAAAAGAATAGATTGAATAGATATCCAAGAACATCAAGGAGAACAATGTGTTGAAGATCAAAGAGAGACAAGAAGTCTTTTAACTACTAGTTATGGACCCATAGATCAATGGTAAACTACTCACACATCATCGGAAGGGCATCAAGGTTGGTGTAGAGCCCCTCCGTGATCGATTCCCCCTCCGACAGAGTGCCAAAAAAGGCCTCTAGATGGAATCTCACGAGAACAGAAGCTTGCGGTGGCGGAAAAAGTATTTTGGGTGCCTCTTTGATGTATGGGGAATATTTGGAAATTTATAGAGGAGGAATTAGGTTAATATGTCCCTCGAGGGGCCCACAAGCCTAGGGGTGCCCCCCTGGGACGCACCTCCCGAGCTTGTCACTCCCTCGTGCTTGTCAGGTCTTCTCCTGAACCTTCTAGGGCCCCTTCTCGTCTAGAAAAATTAATCCAAAGTTTTTTCTCGGCTTAGACTCTGTTTGATATTGATTTCCCGAAAAGCCAAAAACATGCAAAAAACAGCAACTAGCACTAGGCACTAGGTTAATAGGTTAGTCCCAAAAAATGATATATACTTGCATAATAAACATTCAAGATTGATACTATAATAGCATGAAATAATCAAAAAAAATAGATACATTGGAGACGTATCACCTGGCAAACATGTCGATAATCAGAATTGTGTGCGATAATTCTAGACAACGCATATCATTTTTTTGTTGTGAATTGTGTGTTTGACATGGCACACAATTGAACAAACCAACTATGGGCGATAATGTAAAAGATCGTTGTCGAATATGTATTGCTTACCATCTACGTTGAGATTGATAGGAGAAACAGAGATAATGAATTAATACAAGTGAACGACAACAGAGATGTACAATTGGCTTAATTTAGTCCTCGTCTTGGAGTGGATGCTTCTTGCTGCTAACCATTGGCTTTAGATTGCCACTTTCATCATCATCGATGTCCTCTTCACCATCCTCCTCGTTCGACCATTCCTCCTCCTCCTCATCGTCGCCGTCTTCTTCGTCCTCCAACGGCTCCTCGTCCGACAACTCGGGCAATGCCTCCCTTCCATGAACCGGATAAAAGCGAGGTCAGGGCTCGACGCCGGACTCATGGAAGGCGAGTGGGATGATCCAGAGGTTGACCTTTGATTGGGCGCCAGATTGCTAGCGGAACTGTCATCCTCGATGTAGCTTGAGATGGTTGCGCTACGTATGCAAACCGCGAGAAAGTGAGATTGCAGAGAGTGTGTGTGTGTGTGTGTATAGCGCGGCCTGCCGGGATGATGAAGATGGTGGCGACTGAGGCGGGGTATGAAGAAAAGAGCAATGAAAATTGAAGCAAGGGATTGATGGAATATATTGGCGCCTTGGCAGGCGGTTTGATACGTCTCCAATGTATCTATAATTTATGAAGTATTCATTCCATGTTTACAACAATTTTATATGGTTCTGGTGCACTTTTATATGATTTTGTGGAGTAACATATTAACTTAGTGCCTAGTGCGAGTTCCTGTTTTTGGCTATATTTTTTCGCAGAAAAACCATACCAAACGAAGTCCAAACAAGATAAAACTTTATGGTGATTTTTTTTGGAAAATAAGAGACCCTCGAAGCTTCGAGGAAGGACTAGAAGACCTATGAGGACACCACAAGCTCACATGCCGCACCCTCTCCCCTAGCGCATGGTGACTGAGCTTGTCGGACCCTCGGAAACCACCCTGGCGTGAATCCAATGCTGATAAATCTTATAAATACATAAACCTCCAAAAGCTAACTAAGATGAGTTTTTTCTGCCGTTGCGAGCCTCTATCCCGAAGCGATCTCAATTGGAGTCCTATTCCGGCACCCTGCCGGAGGAGGAAGTGACCACCGAAGGCCATCTTCATCATCCCGGCGGTCTCCACAACGACAAGGGAGTATTTCACTCTCGGGGCTGAGGGTATGTACTAGAGCTATGTGTTTGATATTTCTTTTTATCGTGTTCTTGATTTGGCACAATCTTGATGTACCATCAACTTTGTTAATATAGTTGGATCATGTGGTTTTTTCCCTCTCTATCTTGCTGTGATTAATTGAGTCTTTCCCTATGAGGTTTCACTATTATCAGATTGAATATTGGACTTGAGATCACTTGATGTATGTCTTGCACACGGTTCAACCAACTAAGCGTGTGGGATCCAGAACGGAAAGCACACGTCACTCATAGTGCAACCGCCAATGATCTATAGGAAAAGAACATAGGATATGAACTAAACCATCGGTGATACACAACAAATCACAGACGATTTGCAGCAGATCTACATGTGCGTAGGGGCTCCTCAACCAATTGTGATAGAATATTATCACACATGTGACCTTAGAGGAAATCATGTCCAATGCAAAATGCAATGCCACTCATAAATATTTCAAGAAACATGTCTGATGATGTCATGCATACCAGACGCTTGCCATAGAATACTCGTGTGCGCTGGGCCACATATCACGCAGAATTTCTATGATGGCCCACGTGGCTTAGGTAATATTTTGCAAATGGTCGAATATCAAACACTATTTGGTTTCCCTCCGCATTAGAAACTTAGACTCGTGAGAGACGTGGGCTATTGATCCCCAATCCCACACGTCTGTTAGAATATAGAGTGTGCTAGATGTTCTTGCATCGCATACGATTACGTTTGGCAAAGCGCCTGCATCATCACTCCCTATCGCTGATGGTTTCTGAGTCGTGTGGGAAGGAACCCTCCCCCCTGTCGCACACGTAGAGAAGGCGACAATTTAACACTCTCTCGTGGAAAGGGGCTAAAAACCGTTTGTATATAGCACATCACTGCATCATACGTCTCTGTCGTATCTACATTTCCTAACGCTATTGCTCTTATTTTGGACTCTAATTTGCAAGATTTGAATGAAACTAACCCGGACTGGCCCTGTTTTCAGCAGAACTACCATGGTGTTGTTTTTTGTGCAGAAATAAAAGTTCTCGGAATTGGACGGAACTTTTTGGAGAATTATTTTGGAATAAATAAAAATTGTTGTACCAAGACCCACTAAGGGGGCCCAGCTGCCTACTAGGCACTAGGGCGTGCCACCCTCCTCTGGCACCCCCTGGTGGGTAGTGGGGCCCACGAGGCTCCGCTGACTCTAATTCCAATTCTGTAAAATCCTATTTTTGGAGAAAAATATGGGAGGAAGTTTCATCGCGTTTTACGATACGATGTCGCTGCCAACTCTTGTTCTTCATCGGGAGGATAGATCTGGAGCTCGTTCGGGGTTTCGGAGACGGGGATCTTCTGTCTTCCTCATCATCAACCATCCTCCATCACCAATTTCATGATGCTCACTGATACGTCCATTTTGCATCATGCTTTTATATCGATATTTATTGCATTATGGGCTGTTATTACACATTATGTCACAATACTTATGCTTATTCTCTCTTATTTTACAAGGTTTACATAAAGAGGGAGAATGCCGGCAGCTAGGATTCAGGGCTGGAAAAGAAGCAAATATTAGAGACCTATTCTGCACATCTCCAAAAGTCCTGAAACTTCACGGGAGCACATTTCAGAATATATAAAAAATATTGAGTGCAAGAAGTACCAGAGGGGGGCCACTCACCAGCCACGAGGGTGGGGGCGCGCCCTACCCCCTGGGCGCGCCCCCTGCCTCGTGGGCCCCCTGGTGGCCCTCCGATGCCCATATTCTTCTATATGGAGTCCTTCGCTAAGAAAAAAATCATAAGCAAGCTTTCGGGACGAGACTCCGCCGCCACGAGGCGGAACCAATCTAGGGCTCTGGCGGAGCTGTTCTGCCGGGGACACTTCCCTCCGGGAGGGGGAAATCATCGCCATCATCATCACCAAAGATCCTCTCATCGGGAGGGGGTCAATCTCCATCAACATCTTCACCAGCACCATCTCCTCTCAAACCCTAGTTCATCTATTGTATCCAATTCTTGTCTCTAAGTTTGGGATTGGTACCTGTGGGTTGCTAGTAGTGTTGATTACTCCTTTTAGTTGATGCTAGTTGGTTTGCTTGGTGGAAGATTGTATGTTCAGATCCTATATGCACATTAATACCCCTCTGATTATGAACATGAATATGCTTTGTGAGTAGTTACGTTTGTTCCTGAGGACATGGGAGAAGTCTTGCTATTAGTACTCATGTGAATTTGGTATTTGTTCGATATTTTGATGAGATGTATGTTGTCTCTCTTCTAGTGGTGTTATGTGGACGTCGACTACATGACACTTCACCATTATTTGGGCCTAGAGGAAGGCATTGGGAAGTAATAAGTAGATGATGGGTTGGTAGAGTGAATGAAGCTTAAACCCTAGTTTATGTGTTGCTTCGTAAGGGGCTGATTTGGATCCATATGTTTCATGCTATGGTTAGGTTTACCTTAATTCTTTTGTTGTAATTGCGGATGCTTGCAATAGAGGTTAATCATAAGTGGGATGCTTGTCCAAGTAAGGATAGTACCCAAGCACCAGTCCACCCACATACCAAATTATCAAAGTACCGAACACGAATCATATGAATGTGATGAAAACTAGCTTGACGATAATTCCCATGTGTCCTCGGGACTGCTTTCTTCTATATAAGAGTTTGTCCAGGCTTGCCCTTTGCCACAAAAAGGATTGGGCCACCTTGCCACACTTCATTTACTTTTGTTACTTGTTGCTCGTTACAAATTATCTTATCACAAAACTATCTATTACCTATAATTTCAGTGCTTGCAGAGAATCCCTTGCTGAAAACCGCTTATCATTTCCTTCTGCTCCTCGTTGGGTTCGACACTCTTACTTATCGAAAGGACTACGGTAGATCCCCTATACTTGTGGGTCATCAAGACTCTTTTCTAGCGCCGTTGACGGGGAGTGAAGCGCCTTTGGTAGGTGGAATTTCGTAAGGAAAAATTTATATAGTGTGCTGAAATTTACTGCCACTTGTTACTATGGAAAGTAATCCTCTAAGGGGTTTGTTCGGGGTATCTTCACCTCGACCAGTGGAGCAAAGAGTTGCTCCTCAACCTACTGAACCTACTGAAAATGAAAATGAAAATGTCTACTTTGAAATTCCTTCGGGTATGATAGAAAAACTGCTGGTTAATCCTTTTTCAGGAGATGGAACATTACATCCTAATGAGCACCTAATATATGTGGATGAAGTTTGTGGATTATTTAAGCTTGCAGGTATGCCCGATGATGTTATCAAGAAGAAGGTCTTCCCTTTATCTTTGGAGGGAGATGCATTGACATGGTATAGGCTATGTGATGATATGGGATCATGGAACTACAAACGATTGAAATTGGAATTTCATCAGAATTTTTATTCTATGCATCTTGTTCATCGTGATCGTAATTATATATATAATTTTTGTCCTCACGAAGGAGAAAGCATCGCTCAAGCTTGGGGGAGTCTTAAATCAATGTTATATTCATGCCCCAATCATGAGCTCTCAAGAGAAATGATTATCCAAAAAATTTATGCTCGGCTTTCTGATAACAATCGCACCATGCTCGATACTTTTCGTGTTGGCTCTTTTATGATGAAGACTATTGAATTCAAATGGCATTTATTGGAAATAATTAAACACAACTCTGAAAATTGGGATCTCGACGAAGGTAAGAAGTCAGGTATGACACCTAAGTTTGATTGTGTTAAATCTTTTATGGATACCGATGTTTTCCGTAAATTTAGCACTAAATATGGACTTGACTCTGAGATAGTAGCTTCTTTCTATGAATCTTTTGCTACTCATGTTGATCTCCCTAAGGAGAAGTGGTTTAAATATCATCCTGTCATAGAAGTAAAAGTACCTGCACCTATTAAAGTTGAAGAAAAGACTATCACTTATAATGATCCTATTGTTCCTACTTCTTATGTTGAGAAACCACCTTTTCTTGTTAGGATAAAAGATCATGCTAAAGCTTCAACTGTGGTTCGCGAAAGCAATATTAGAACCTATACACCTCCTGAGCAAGTTAAAGTTGAACCTAATATTGCTATTATTAAGGATCTCTTGGCTGATAATATTGATGGGCATGTTATTTATTTCTGTGATGAAACTGCTAGAATTGATAAACCTTGTGCTAAAGATAAACATAGACCTGTGGTAGGCATGCATGTTATTTCTGTTAAAATGGGAGATCATTGTTATCATGGCTTGTGTGATATGGGTGCCAGTGCTAGTGCAATACCTATTGACTTATACAACAAAATTAAGCACGATATTGCACCTGCTGAGTTAGAAGATATTGATGTCACAATTAAACTTGCCAATAGAGATACTATTTCACCAATTGTGATTGTTAGAGATGTTGAAGTCTTGTATGGGAAAACTAAATATCCTTCTAATTTTCTTGTTCTTGGTTCCCCACATGATAGGTTTTGTCCCATTATATTTGGTAGACCCTTCTTGAACACTGTTAATGCTAGGATAGACTGCAAAAAGGATGTTGTTACCATTGGTTTAGGTGATATGTCTCATGAGTTCAACTTTTCTAAATTTCGTAGACAACATCATGAAGAGGAATTGCCTAGTAAAGATTGAATTATTGGTCTTGCGTCTATTGCCGTACCTCCTAGTGATCCTTTAGAATAATATTTGCTAGACCATGAAAATGATATGTTTATGAAAGAAAGAAAGGAAATAGATGAGGTGTTCTTTAAACAGGGACCTATTCTGAAACACAACTTGCCTGTTGAAATCTTAGGGGATCCTCCTCCACCCAAGGGTGATCCCGTGTTTGAGCTTAAGCCATTTCCTGATACTCTTAAATATGCTTATCTTGACGAAAAGAAGATATATCCTGTTATTATTAGTGCTAACCTTTCAGAGAAGGAGGAAAAATAATTATTGAAAACTCTGAAGAAGCACCGTGCTGCTATTGGATACACTACTAGGAAAAGGCCTACTAATTGGGCACCAGTTTTGCCTACTAATGGCGCATCACTGGTGCGCCATTACTAGCACGCCATTAGTAATTTTTACTAATGGCGCACCACTGATGCGCCATTAGTATCTGGTATACTAATGGCGCACCACTGGTGCGCCATTAGTATAGGCCACAGTGCGCCATTAGTATAGGCCACTGGTGTGCCATTAGTATAGGCCACGGTGCGCCATTAGTATTTTTGAATTTTGAAGGCGGGAAAATAGTAGTGGCGCACCGTCTAACCCTCACCGTGCGCCATTGCTATTTTTGAATTTTGAATTTGGATTTGGATCATGATTTTTTTGCTAGTTTTTTTTGCTCGTTTTTTGGCACGATATTATTTCAAATTTTGTTCCTGTTTTTGGATCTTGTACGTTCTTTTGCCGTGTTCTTTTGCCAGAGAGGAGTTCGCCGGAGAGGAGGAGGAGGAGGTCACCGGAGAGGCGCTCGCCTACATCGCCGGAGAGGAGGAGGAGGTCGCCGGAGAGGAGTTCACCGAAGCATCGGAGAGGAGGAAGGAGAAACCATGAGGGAATGGGAGGAGAGGAGGGAGGAGGAGCTCACCGGAGAGGAGGGAGGAGAAACCGTGAGGGGAGGAGAGGGGAGGAGAGGAGGGAGGAGGAGGTTCCCGGAGAGGAGGAGGTCGTCGGAGAGGAGGAGGAGGTCGCCGGAGAGGAGGAGGAGGTCGCCGGAGAGGAGAAGGAGGTCGTCGGAGAGGAGGAGAAGGATTGGAGGAGAGGAGAGGAGGAGATGGAGTGGAGGAGAGGTGGAGTGGAGGAGAGGAGATCGAGGAGGAGATGGAGTGGAGGAGAGGCTGAGTGGAGGAGGTGCGCCCAGCCATATATACGACATAGTAATGGCGCACCGTGGGCAGGTGCGCCATTACTAACTTTTTTTTATTTTTTGACTTATTTTGAATTTTGAAGGCGGGAAGATACTAATGGCGCACCATGGGCAGGTGCGCCATTAGTAACTTTTTTTTTATTTTTTTGACATATTTTGAATTTTGAAGGCGGGAAGATACTAATGGCGTACCATGGGCAGGTGCGCCATTAGTAACTTTTTTTTGACTTATTTTAAATTTTGAAGGCGGGAAGATACTAATGGCGCACCATGGGCAGGTGCGCCATTAGTGAGTTTGAATTTTTTTGAATTTTTTTGCCTCTCCAGATCTTAAAAGCCCCGTATCTTTTTTTCGGTTAGGTTTTTGAGGATTTTGAAAATGTTTAACGGGGTTCCCCTTGTTAAATTCGGATGTAATTTTTCGAGTAGATGATTTTTCATATAAAAAACTTTTTCATCCGAGTTAGTATGCAAAAGTTATGCCCATTTTTACAAATTCTCGAGAGATTTTGCAAATGAAGTCGAAATTCATCCGAGTTAGTATGCAAAAGTTATGCCCATTAGTAGTTTTGAAAAAATTATTATTTTTTACTAATGGCGCACCCGCGGATGTGGTGCGCCATTAGTATTTGGACACTAATGGCGTACCCACACATGGTGCGCCATTAGTATATAGTAATGGCGCACCACATGTCTGGTGCGCCATTAGTGTCAATTCCATTTATAGCCCTTTTCCTAGTAGTGATATACTCTTGATGATTTTAAGGGCATTAGTCCCACTCTATGTCAGCAGAAAATAAATTGGGAGAAAGATGCCAAACCGGTTATTGATCACCAACGACGACTAAATCCTAAGATGAAAGAAGTGGTAAGAAAAGAAATACTAAAGCTCCTTGAGGCAGGTATAATTTATCCCGTTGCTGATAGTCAGTGGGTAAGTCCTGTCCATTGTGTTCCTAAGAAGGGAGGTATTATTGTCGTTCCTAATGATAAAGATGAATTGATTCCGCAAAGAATTATTACAGGTTATAGGATGGTAATTGATTTCCGCAAATTAAATACTACTAAAAAAGATCATTACCCCTTAAATTTTATTGATCAAATGCTAGAAAGACTATCCAAACATACACATTTTTGCATTCTAGATGGTTATTCTGGTTTCTCTCAAATACATGTATCAGCTGATGATTAACCTAAGACCACTTTTACTTGCCCTTTCGGTACTTTTGCTTATAGACGTATGCCTTTTGGTTTATGTAATGCACCTGCTACCTTTCAAAGATGCATGATGGCTATATTTTCTAATTTTTGTGAAAAGATATGTGAGGTATTCATGGATGATTTCTCCGTTTATGGATCCTCTTTGGATGATTGCTTAAGCAACCTTGATCGAGTTTTGCAAAGATGTGAAGAAACTAACCTTGTCTTGAATTGGGAGAAATGCCACTTTATGGTTAATGAAGGTATTGTCTTGGGGCACAAAATTTCTGAAAGAGGCATTGAAGTTGATAAAGCTAAAATTGATGCTATTGAAAAGATGCCGTGTCCCAAGGAGATCAAAGGTATAAGAAGTTTCCTTGGTCATGCCGGTTTTTATAGGAGGTTCATTAAGGACTTCTCAAAAATTTCTCGGCCTCTAACTAATTTGTTACAAAAAGATATACCGTTCGTCTTTGATAATGATTGTGTAGAAGCATTTGAAGTACTTAAGAAAGCATTGATCTCTGCAGCTATTGTTCAGCCACCCAATTGGAATTTACCTTTTGAAATTATGTGCGATGCTAGTTGTCGGTGTCCAAACCGACGGATCTCGGGTAGGGGGTCCCGAACTGTGCGTCTAAGGCGGATGGTAACATGAGGCAGGGGACACGATGTTTTACCCAAGTTCGGGCCCTCTTGATGGAGGTAAAACCCTACGTCCTGCTTGATTTATTCTTGATAATATGACTAGTACAAGAGTTGATCTACCACGAGATCGGAGAGGCTAAACCCTAGAAGCTAGCCTATGGTATGATTGTATGTTGTCCTACGGACTAAAACCCTCCGGTTTATATAGACACCGGATGGGGCTAGGGTTACACAAGGTTGGTTACAAAGGAGGAGATATACATATCCGTATTGCCTAGCTTGCCTTCCACACCAAGTAGAGTCCCATCCGGACACGGGACGAAGTCTTCAATCTTATGTCTTCATGGTCCAACAGTCTGGCCAAAGGATATAGTCCGGCTGTCTAGAGACCCCCTAATCCAGGACTCCCTCAGTAGCCCCTGAACCAGGCTTCAATGACGATGAGTCCGGCGCGCAGTGTTGTCTTTGGCATTGCAAGGCGGGTTCCTCCTCCGAATACACCACAGAAGAGTTTGAATACAAGGATAGTGTCCGACCCTGCAAAATAAGTTCCACATACCACCGTAGAGAGAATAATATTTCCACAAATCTAATCTGCTGACATGTTTTGGCAGCATGACATCATGCCATGGCCCGGTAATTATTCGAACCGTTTTTCTTTAACCGGCCCCGCACATAACATGAGGCAGTTGCTTGACATGTCTTGTCAAAGCGGAGATCGTGTTCCCCTTATTATGGGATTCTCATCAATACGGACGTGGGTAACCCAACCACGCCATCAATTACGGCGCTTGGGGGATAAGCAAGTTTTACCAGGCTAGTGGGGGCGCATAGTTTAGTCCGCCCATATAAAGGGATAAGATCTCACCCTTTTCTTCCCACGCCTTCTTCCTCCTTGCTCATCCATTCTCGCGCACTCGAGCTCTAGCGCCCAAGTCCGCATCCTCCTCCTCAACTCTCTCCAAACATGTCCGGAGCGGGGGCACGTGGATCGCCTCCTCCGTCACGAAGGGGCACATCAAAAAGTTACGTGGAGCCGGATACTTAGCCGCGGATATTGCGCACCGGCTGGCAGCCGCGGGGCAGGTCGTCCCTACCCCAGAACCTCACGAAAGGGTGGTTTTCCTCCCCCACTTCGTCCGCGGACTGGGGTTTCCCCTCCATCCATTCGTCTGTGGCCTCATGTTCTATTATGGGCTGGACTTTCATGATCTGGCCCAGAATTTCATCCTCAACATTTCGGCGTTCATCGTCGTGTGCGAGGCTTTCCTCCGCATCCGGCCCCACTTCGGCCTGTGGCTGAAGACCTTCAATATCAAGCCGAAGGTGGTGGGCGGCCAACAAGCGGAATGCGGCGGAGCCATGGTGGGCAAAATGCCCAACGTTGTATGGCTAGAGGGCTCCTTCGTGGAGACCATAAAGGGGTGGCAATCGGGGTGGTTCTACATCACCGAGCCGCGCGACACCAACTGGGTGGCAGCCCCCGAGTTTTGATCCGGAATCCCCGCGCGGCTCACTTCCTGGAAGGAGAAGGGCCTATCCTAGGGTTCATCGGTGGAGCTGGACGGACTCCAGAAGTGTATCCGGAACATGATAAGAAAGAAACTTAAGCTTTTCAACATAGTCCAGGTCATGCTCTTCCGCCGGATCCTCCCGTGTCAACAACGGGATTTCAACTTATGGGAGTTCGACTCGGCCCGGCACCAGACTCTAAGCGAGCTCTTCGACACGACACATAAAGACGTCTGGAGGGTCCTGTTCAAGGGCGCCGAGGTCCCTCCTTCTCTTACCGAGGACCGCGGGCTAAGCACGAAGCGTTCTGCGAATCCGGTAAGTTCTGTACATCTGATAGAGTGTTTATTTCCCATAGCTTAATCATGTGCGGGGTCTGAGCTCCCATGCCTTTGATAGGACTAGGTGGAGACATCGGAGCAGATCAACTGCCCGGCCCCTCTGCCCGAAGACCCTGCGGACTCTCTCCTGACGGAGATGCGGACTCCGACTCCTTATGAGGTGCCGGATAAGACCAAGAAGAAGGCCAAGGGAACCCAAAAGAGTTCTCGGCGCCAGGTGGTATCAGACTCATCGTCCGATAACTCCGAGACGCACTCCTCCCATGAAAACAAGGAGAAGGAAGACGAAGACTCTCCCCTCCAGCCGGGGGAGACAAGAAAAGGAAGGCCGCCCCAACCGGGGAGGCCAAAGGGTCCAAGAAGGGAAAAACTCTCCTTCCGGACTGTTCCACCACCGCCGCCGCCGACGAAGACGAGTGGCTGCTCAGGGCCAAGTCCCTGGCGAAGTCGTAAGTATTCGGATACCAGAGTAACTCATAGCATACCTTTGCCGCACTTCTTCTCCTAATGTCGAATATGATTATGCAGTCCGCCCCAAGCCCGTATCGATGTATCATCGTCGGACGGTTCCTTGGACTCGTCGGACATGAATAGTGATACGCTTCCAACCGCCACCTCTCCTTTCCCTACGGACAATGCCGAGGTACTATCTCAAGTGGCACCGAGCCGGGGGGAGACAGTCCCGGAGGCAGCTCAAGGCGACCTTCCGGACTCTAGGAGCAAAGGGAGCAAGGCTCCCAGGGGCTCCAAGTTCGGCTCTCGGCCGAACACCATGCCGGAACCTCCAGTGGTTCCGGACTCGGGCGGGCGGCCCCCTTCCAAAAGGGGCAAGACACCCGTGCCGGTGACCTCTGTCCATCCAGAGGCACCGGACAACCTGCTGGGAGCGCTTCGCGGCGCTTCCATCGACAAAGAACACCACACTATTATGAGTGCGGTGATCAAGAAGGTTCAGTCCGCCAAGAGCGGACTGACTGAAGCCTGTGCCAGCCTTCTAACAGGCTTTGAGGTAAGTATTTAAAATATAGGAAAAATATTACCACATAGACAGTAGCCCCTGATGCTCTGTTTGGTGTTCACAAAGAAAAGCCGAATAGAGGATCAAATAATATATGTAGGAGTCTAATATAAGTATGTCTGTATGTGTATGCAGGCTTCGCTGCTGACCTCTGCCGCACTGACTGCAGAGGTCGCCACACTGAAGCAGGACCTCGAGGGGTCCGAGAAAGAGCTCGGCCTTGCCAAGAGGCAGCTCGAGGAGAACAAAGGTAAGTAATACCTTGTCTATATATATATAAAAGAAAATGTGGTTGCGAAATGACAGGATCATCATGAATGTGCCAGGGGCCACGACCGAAGTGGCGACCCTGAAGCAAGCGCTGTCTGAGGCCGAAGACAAAGAGGCCAAGGAGCACACCAAGAGGGAAAAGTAAGAGGCACGAGTGGGCAAGGTGTAGCAAGAGCTCCAGGCTCTCGTGACGAAGCATGAGGCTTTGGAGCTTGACTCGAAGACGCGAGAGTCTGAGCTTGCCGCAGCCCTCGAGAGCACAAAGAATGCCAAGGCTGAAGCCCAAAAGGCCCTCCAGGAGATTGAGGCGATGAGGAAGATAGCGGTCGGTAAGGCATTCAATATGCAAAGCAAGCATGTGAAAGTAAATTACTTGTTACTTACCCGAGTCCGAAGCTCTCCAGGAGCATTCGCAGATTTGCCCCGTAGCGTGTCGGATGCCGCGAAGTTTTACTAGGCTGAGGAGGGAAGCTCGACGGAGAAGCTGTTCTGGTCTCGGTATACTGGGACCGAACACCCGATGCCTATGAGCGACCAGCTGAAGCAACTGGTCGAGCTGCACAAGGCGGCTGAACATGCTATGAGGGGCCTTATAGTCTGGATGTGGCCTGGCGACTCCCTTCCCAATAGCTACTTTGGCCTGGTGAGGCGGCTTATGGATTCCTGCCCACGGCTGGACGCCATAAAGAGGTCCGTTTGCATAGAGGGTGGATGTCGGGCCTTTGCCCGTGCGAAGGTGCACTGGGCCAAGATGGACACTGAGAAGCTGGTGAAGGAGGGGCCGCCGCAGGGCAAGGAGCATCGCCACCCCGAAATGTATTATGAGGGTGTCCTGAAGGGTGCCCGTCTTGTGGTGGACGAGTGTGCAAAAGATGTAATTTTTGAATGAACTTGCTCGTGTGATCCTGTATTAAGAAAACTTGTTCATACGCGCTATGCAACACTTGTTTGAATTTAAAATATTACCTTCTATGTGGCTATTTATCAAATCTGAGAAATGGCCAGTCGTTGGCTTCTGCCCCCATGCCACGAGTGTTGGGGTGTTTGGGATAAACCTGAGCACTCTTTTTCCCATTGTTGGGTCCTTCGAGGGAGGTGCTCAGCACAACGAACAAGGCAACCGGACTATAATGCTTTATCACTCTCACTTAGCCATAGAATTCTACAATTTTAAATTTTGGCGAAGCCCCTAGTATTTGGAAGGCCAAATTCAGGGCGCTATACACGCCTTAAGCCGGACAAAGCCGACTTCTCGCTCTAAGCGACATAAGTCTTTAGGGACTCGAAACCTCTCGAACAGCGACCAACTCTCGCCTTATCATGACATTCAGTTTTAGCTTTCTCTACTGAGGTGCTTAGCCCAGCTAAACCGGGGCACAATCGCAGTAGTTCTCCTAGTGCTACCTTAGCCGATATAGCGGAACATAAGGTACCAAAACATGGGAGTCGGGCAAACCCAACTATTGACCCAAGACATGATTAGGAGCTGATGCATATAATGCTATAAGTTCGGGGTGCCGCACTGTTGAAAGTGTTCGGACTTCTCACACCGTATTATGGGGTATGCTTAAGCTCCTAGCGTATTGGCCGTACCAGAGTGTACGGGTGCTGGATGTCATGAATGAACATATATATATAGAAGAATAGAGAATGCGATAATAGTCTAGTGCTATGAATTGTTTATTCAAAAAGGTGTGTTAAAGCAGAATGACACAAGTAGTGCGATAAGCAAAAAGTAGGACTATTTGACATGTGCCCTCCAAGGGTAAGCTGAGGAATGGTATTTAAAGCAGGTATTTCACTCGTTGTCAGAGACCACCTGGGAGTTTGATGGTGCGACGTAGCATTCTGCCTCCTTGGTTGTTGCATCATGTGTCCGGCAACCGTACTGCCGGACGGGGTTTCCAGAGATTAAAGTCCTGAAAGAGAGAGAAATAACAAAGCGGGAAGCCCCTAGTGCGTTTGAGCCACGTTTTGGGGCGTGCCGTAGTCGTGCCCCCTCCCCACCTGTGCCCATGGTATTTGTAATGCGTAATTATGTACGCGTGGCACGGATTTCGCCATTTGGCTGGTATTGGGGTGGGGGCCGCATTGCTATGTGAGCTTGGAACGTGCCAGGCGGTCTTGTTGCCGATTACTCCGGGCACGCTTGAAGGTGTCCGGGTCTTGAATCGCCGAACTGGTGGATTGCCTTAAGAGGCTGCTTTACGCTTCTGCTGCGAGGGCCGCAGTGTGCTCCTCCGTACGGAGAGAGCGCTCTGTGTTTCCATTAACTATGATGACCCCCCGAGGTCCTGTCATCTTGAGCTTGAGATATGCATAATGCAGTACCGCATTGAATCTCGCAAATGCGGTTCGCCCGAGCAGTGCATCATAGCCACTGCGTAACGAGACTATATCGAAGATTAACTCCTCGCTTCGGAAGTTATCCGGGGATCCGAAGACCACTTCCAGTGTGACTGAGCCTGTGCAATGGGCCTCTACACCTGGTATGACACCTTTGAAGGTCGTTTTTGTGGGCTTGATCCTTGAGGGGTATATACCCATTTTGCACATTGTGTCCTGATAAAGCAGGTTCAGGCTGCTGCCGCCATCCATAAGGACTCGAGTGAGGTGAAATCCGTCAATGATTGGGTCTAGGACTAGTGTGGCAAATCCGCCATGACGAATACTAGTGGGGTGGTCCCTGCGATCGAAGGTGATCGGACAAGAGGACCATGGGTTGATCTTTGGGGCGACTGGCTCCAACGCATATACATCCCTTAGCGCATGCTTCCGATCCCTCTTGGGGATGTGGGTTGCGTATATCATGTTCACCGTCCGCACTTGTGGGGGGGACCTCTTCTGTCCTCCGGTGTTCGGCTGTCGGGGCTCCTCCTCGTCATCGCTATGTGACCCCTTGTCTTTGTTTTTGGCATTTAACTTGCCGGCCTGCTTGAACACCCAACAATCCCTGTTGGTGTGGTTGGCTGGCTTGTCGGGGGTGCCGTGTATTTGACATGACCGATCGAGTATACGGTCCAAACTGGACGGGCCCGGAGTGCTTCTTTTGAATGGCTTTTTCCGCTGACCGGGTTTAGAGCCTTTGAATCCGGCATTGACTGCCGTATCCTCGGTATTGTCGTTCTTGATGCGGCGCTTATGTTTGTTGCGACGTGACCTGCCATTGCCGTCCTTGGTATCCGAAGTACCATGGTTCTTTGATATGTTATTACTGCGAGCCAGCCAGTTGTCCTCTCCCGCACAAAAGCGGGTCATGAGTGTCGTGAGGGCTGCCATAGATTTTGGCTTTTCCTGGCCAAGGTGCCGGGCGAGCCACTCGTCGCAGATGTTGTGCTTATAAGCTGCTAGGGCCTCTGCATCCGGTCAGTCGATGATTTGATTTTTCTTTGTTAGGAACCGTGTCCAGAATTGCCTGGCCGATTCCTCTGGGTGCTGAATTATGTGGCTCAAGATATCGGCATCTGGTGGTCGCACATAAGTGCCCTGGAAGCTGTCGAGGAATGCGGCTTCCAGATCTTCCCAACAACCAATGGACTCTACTGGCAAGCTGTTGAGCCAATGCCGAGCTGGTCCTTTGAGTTTGAGTGGGAGGTATTTGATGGCGTGTAGATCGTCACTATGGGCCATGTGGATGTGCATGAGGAAATCCTCGATCCATACCGCAGGATCTGTTGTGTCGTCGTATGATTCGATATTTACGGGTTTGAAACCCTCAGGGATTTGGTGATCCATTACTTCGTCTGTGAAGCATAGGGGGTGTGCGGCGCCTCTGTACTGGGCTATATCACGACGCAACTCAATTGAGTCTTGCCCGCTGTGTTCGGCCCGGCCGGATTTACTTTTACTGTATCCGGCGTGACGGTTATCGTCTCACATAGTGGCGCGCCCTCACGATCCCTAGATCGATCTTGCGTGTTTTGCTTTGTCCTCCAATACGTCTCGCAGGTCTGGCATATTTCCCCATGTCTTGACATTTTTATTTGAGTGGCGTCGGGGTGCGGGCTGAACTTTTGGCTGGAATGCCTCTTTGTCGTGGCCACGAGGTGGCCGATCAGCCACGTCATACACTGGAGATGTAGGTTTTGGTGCTTCCTCCTCCAGTCGGGGTAGCAACCTGCGCCTTGGGTAACTCTTGGAGGGGCGTTTGAGTTTATATTCCTCGGCCGCAAGGACTTTAGTCCATCTGTCAGCTAGCAAATCTTGATCTGCTTGAAGCTGCTATTGCTTTTTCTTAAGGCTATTTGCCGTGGCTATAAGCCGGCGCTTGAAGCGCTCTTTGTCGGCGGGATCCTCAGGCATGACGAATTCGTCATCGTCGAGGCTTGCCTCATCTTCGGAGGGAGGCATGTAATTATCATCCTCCGCCTCTCCATCTGCCGCTCTCTCGGGAGGGCTGGCTTCTCCATCCTCCTGCCCTAAATCTTGCTGGAGGGGATTGTTGTCGTCTTCGGCACTGTCCGGAGTGCTATTATCTCCTGTGCTGGTGTCACCGCTTTTGCTTTGGCAAGACTTAGAGCGGCGCCGCTGACGTTGGCGCTTGGGTTGCTTCTTGGAGGGGTCATCCTCCGTTGTCCTGTCGCCATTGCCTTCTTTGGGTGTGTCCACCATATATATGTCATATGACAAGGTGGCTGTCTAGTGCCCTGTGGGCAGTGGTTCTTGTTCGCCTCCTGCATCGTCGTCCATGCCGTCGATGTCTTCGGAGTAGAAGTCAAGCATGTCGGTCAAATCGTCGACAGTGGCTACTAAGTGGGTGGTGGGTGGGCGGCGAATTTGTTCGTCATCCGCATCCCAATCCTACCGAACATAATTTGGCCAGGACTCTCCTAACAAGGAGAGAGACCTTAACGAGTTCAGTATGTCGCCGAAGGGCGAGTGCTGAAAGATATCTGCGGAGGTAAACTCCATGATCGGCGCCCAGTCGGATTCGATAAGTACGGGCGTAGGCGGTTCGGAGTTCGTGGCCGGGGAAGAATCCGGTAGTTCGGCGTCATGGATTCTGTGAAGGGTAAGACCGATACTCGGCTCGATCGCCGATGAGAGTGCGGCCTCCGTGGCGGGGTCTATCCACCCGTCCATGGATGGCGCAACTGGCTCCGAATTGAGGGTCGGAGCGGTTGCCGGCACGATCTCCTGAACACTTTCTGATGGCAGAGCTAAATCATGCTCATCGTGACCATGTGGCGCACTAGGAAGGGGCTCAAATCCGTCGAATATCAAGTCTCCGCGGATATCGGCCGTGTAGTTTAAGCTTCCAAACCTGACCTGGTGGCCAGGGGCGTAACTCTCGATCTGCTCCAGATGGCCAAGCGAGATGGCCCGTAGTGCGAAGCCACCGAACACAAAGATCTGTCCGGGGAGAAAAGTCTCACCCGGAACTGCATCGCTATCGATGATTGAAGCAGCCATCAAGCCTAATGATGATGACACAGAGGAACTCTCAATGAAAGCACCAATGTCGGTGTCAAAACCGGCGGATCTCGGGTAGGGGGTCCCGAACTGTGCGTCTAAGGCGGATGGTAACAGGAGGCAGGGGACACGATGTTTTACCCAGGTTCGGGCCCTCTTGATGGAGGTAAAACCCTACATCCTGCTTGATTTATTCTTGATAATATGAGTGGTACAAGAGTTGATCTACCACGAGACCGGAGAGGCTAAACCCTAGAAGCTAGCCTATGGTATGATTGTATGTTGTCCTACGGACTAAAACCCTTCGGTTTATATAGACACCGAAGGGGGCTAGGGTTACACAAGGTCGGTTACAAAGGAGGAGATATACATATCCGTATTGCCTAGCTTGCCTTCCACGCCAAGTAGAGTCCCATCTGGACTCGGGAAGAAATCTTCAATCTTATGTCTTCATGGTCCAACAGTCCGGCCAAAGGATATAGTCCGGCTGTCCGGAGACCCCCTAATCCAGGACTCCCTCACTAGTGATTATGCTGTAGGTGCTGTTCTAGGGCAAAGAGTTGATAATAAATTAAATGTTATTCAATATGCTAGTAAAACTCTAGACAATGCCCAGAGAAATTATGCTACTACTGAAAAAGAATTCTTAGCAGTTGTATTTGCTTGTGATAAGTTCAGACCTTATATTGTTGATTCTAAAGTAACTATTCATACTGATCAAGCTGCTATTAAATATCTTATGGAAAAGAAATATGCTAAACCTAGACTTATTAGATGGGTTCTCCTGCTACAAGAATTTGATTTGCATATTATTGATAGAAAGGGAGTTGAGAACCAAGTTGCAGATAACTTGTCTAGGTTGGAAAATGTTCTTGATGACCCACTACCTATTGATGATAGCTTTCCTGATGAACAACTAAATGTCATAAATGCTTCTCACACTGCTCCATGGTATGCTGATTATGTTAATTACATTGTTGCTAAATTTATACCACCTAGTTTCACATACCAGCAAAAGAAGAAGTTTTTCTATGATTTAAGACATTACTTTTGGGATGACCTACATCTTTATAAAGAAGGAGTAGATGGTGTTATTAGACGTTGTGTACCTGAGCATGAACAGGAATAGATCCTACGCAAGTGTCACTCCGAAGCTTATGGAGGACACCACGCTGGAGATAGAACTGCACATAAGGTATTGCAATCTGGTTTTTATTGGCCTACTCTCTTCAAGGATGCCCATAAGTTTGTCTTATCTTGTGATGAATGTCAAAGAATTGGTAATATTAGTAGATGTCAAGAAATTCCTATGAATTATTCACTTGTTATTGAACCATTTGACGTTTGGGGCTTTGATTATATGGGACCTTTTCCTGCCTCTAATGGATATACACATATTTTAGTTGATGTTGATTATGTTACTAAGTGGGTAGAAGCTATTCCAACTAGTAGTGCTGATCACAACACCTCTATTAAGGTGCTTAAAGAAGTTATTTTTCCAAGGTTTGGAGTCCCTAGATATTTAATGACTGATGGTGGTTCACATTTTATTCATGGTGCTTTCCGTAAAATGCTTGCTAAGTATGATGTTAATCATAGAATTGCATCACCTTATCACCCACAGTCTAGTGGTCAAGTAGAATTGAGTAATAGAGAACTCAAATTAATTTTGCAAAAGATTGTTAATAGATCTAGAAAGAATTGGTCCAAGAAACTTGATGATGCATTATGGGCCTATAGAACTTCATACAAAAATCCTATGGGTATGTCTCCATATAAAATGGTTTATGTAAAAGCATGTCACTTACCTCTCGAACTAGAACATAAGGCTTATTGGGCTATTAAAGAGCTCAATTATGATTTGAAACTTGCCGGTGAGAAGAGGTTATTTGACATTAGCCCACTTGATGAATGGAGAACCCAAGCCTATGAGAATGCCAAATTGTTTCAAGAAAAAGTTAAAAGATGGCATGACAAAAGAAGACAAAAGCGTGAGTTTAATATAGGTGACTATGTATTGCTATACAACTCTCGTTTAAGATTTTTTGCAGGAAAACTTCTCTCTAAATGGGAAGGTCCTTACGTTATCGAGGAGGCCTATCGTTCCGGTGCCATAAAAATCAACAACTTCGAAGGAACAAATCCGAAGGTGGTGAATGGTCAAAGAATTAAACATTATATCTCAGGTAGTCCCATAAATGTTGAAACCAATGTTATTGAAACCGTAACCCCGGAGGATTTCATAAGGGACACTTTCCAGAATGTTTTAGACTCCGAAAAGGACTAGGTATGTGGTACAGTAAGTAAACCGACTCCAAAACAGTTCTAATGGCAATTTTTCTCCGTTTTGGAATATTTAGAAAATAGAAAAATAAGAAGCAGTCCGGGAAGGACACGAGGGCTCCACGAGGATGGAGGGCGCGCCCCCTACCGCGTGGGAACCTCGTGTGCTCTCAGATTCTGTTTTCTTGCATGTTCGTATTTTGGTCGGTAAAAATTCATTATATAATCTCCCGAAGGTTTTTACCACCGTATCACGCAAGAATCTCCTGTTCTTGTTTCGAGCTGTTCTGCCAGGTTGTCAAAGCCAAGCATCATGTCGTCTCCCTCCTCCTCAAACAATGAGGGCAACGATGCTTGGCTAATGAAGATAGAGCTGAAGAGAGAAGAATCCATGGAGATCAACAAGGGTGAAGGGATCAAGAAGGCCACAGAGGACCAAGTCCCGGCAATAGAAGACATCCTTCAACTTGATCATAATCTTCTTACCCCAACTGAGATCGAAGCTTTCAAGATGATTGAGTTAGCTCGTATACAAAACAAGTATCTCACATGTGAAAATATTTTGCTGAAGGAACATATCATCGCACTCAAGGGCATTATCCGCAAGTTAGAAGACCACCTACGCTCGATGTGCGACTATCCTTCATCACCACCATCTTCTTCACCGACAAAAGAGATATAATCACATGGGTATGGGCACTCCCCTTGGCAACTGCCAAGCTTGGGGGAGGTGCCCTGGTATCGTATCACCATCAATTTTATCTTTATTATTTTTCTTAGTTCGATCCTTTTGATAATATTTTGATCTAGTAGAATAAAAGTTTTTAGTATGTTCTAGTTTTGAGTTTTGCTTTATGATCCCTCTATGTAATCGAGTCCGTGAGCTATATAATAAAGATTAGTGTTGAGTCAAGGGCTTGATTATTTTGCTATGATCTTGAGTGAATAAAAGAGAAGGGAAAAGAATAAAAAGGATAAAAGAGATCTTATGGATCTTATGGAGAGTAATGAGCTCACATATAAAGAGTATGATGAATAAAAGTTGTTGAGGGTTGACAAACATAGTTTCGGTCATCGTTGCAATTAATAGGAAGTAATAAAGAAAGAGAGGTCTTTGCATATAAATACACTATCTTGGACATCTTTTATGATTGTGAGCACTCATTAAAATATGACATGCTAAAGAGTTGACGTTGGACAAGGAAGACAACGTAATGGGTTATGTTTTATTACATCTGAGATAAATTATATTGTCATGGATCATCCAACATGTTGAGCTTGCCTTTCCCCCTCATGCTAGCCAAATTCCTTGCACCAAGTAGAGATACTACTTGTGCTTCCAAATATCCCTAAACCCAGTTTTGCCATGAGAGTCCACCATATCTACCTATGGATTGAGTAAGATCCTTCAAGTAAGTTGTCATCGGTGCAAGCAATAAAAAATGCTCTATAAATATGTATGACTTATTAGTGTGGGAGAAAATAAGCTTTATACGATCGTGTGATATGGAAGAAATAAAAGCGATGGACTGCATAATAAAGGTCCATATCACAAGTGGCAATATAAAGTGACATTCTTTCGCATTAAGATTTTGTGCATCCAACCATAAAAGCACATGACAACCTCTTCTTCCCTCTGCGAAGGACCTATCTTTTACTTTTATCTCCTACCTTATATAAGAGTCATGGTGATCCTCACCTTTCCTTTTTACATTTTATCTTTTGGCAAGCACAATATGTTGGAAAGATACTGGTATATATGGCTAATTGGATGTGAGTTTTCATGAACTATTATTGTTGACATTACCCTTGAGGTAAAATGTGGTGAGGCAAAACTATAAGCCCCTGTCTTTCTCTGTGTCCGATTAAAACTTCATACCCATAAGTATTGCGTGAGTCTTAGCAATTGTGAAAGACTATATGATAGTTGAGTATGTGGACTTGCTGAAAAGCTCTTATATTGACTCTTTCCTATGTTATGGTAAATTGCAATTGCTCCAATGACTGAGATTATAGTTTGTTAGTTTTCAATGAAGTTTATGATTCATACTTGAAATTGTGATTGAATTGCTACTCTAGCATAAGAGATCATATGACAATAATTATATAAGCTGCTATTCTAAGAATGATCATGAAGCCCTCATGTTTGTATTTTATTTTTATCGACACCTCCATCTCTAAACATGTGGACATATTTTTCGATTTCGGCTTTCGCTTGAGGACAAGTGAGGTCTAAGCTTGGGGGAGTTGATATGTCCATTTGCATCATTCTTTTATATCGATATTTATTGCATTATGGGCTGTTATTACACATTATGTCACAATACTTATGCTTATTCTCTCTTATTTTACAAGGTTTAAATAAATAGGGAGAATGCCGGCAGCTGGGATTCAGGGCTGGAAAAGGAGCAAATATTAGAGACATATTCTGCACATATCCAAAAGTCCTAAAAATTCACGGGAGCACGTTTCAGAATATATAAAAAATATTGAGTGCAAGAAGTACCAGAGGGGGGCCACTCACCAGCCACGAGGGTGGGGGCGCGCCCTACCCCCGGGCGTGCCCCATGCCTCGTGGGCCCCCTGGTGGCCCTCCGATGCCCATCTTTTGCTATATGGAGTCCTTCGCTGAGAAAAAATCATAAGCAAGCTTTCGGGACGAGACTCCGCCGCCATGAGGCGGAACCAATCTAGGGCTCTAGCGGAGCTGTTCTGCCGGGGACACTTCCCTCCGGGAGGGGGAAATCATCACCATCGTCATCACCACTCATATGGGTGAAATCCGGAGGGGGACACTTCCCTCTCAAACCCTAGTTCATCTCTTGTATCCAATTCTTGTCTCTAATCTGCGATTGGTACCTATGGGTTGCAAGTAGTGTTTATTACTCCTTCTAGTTGATGCTAGTTGGTTTGCTTGGTGGAAGATCATATGTTCAGAGCCTATATGCACATTAATACCCCTCTGATTATGAACATGAATATGCTTTGTGAGTAGTTACGTTTGATCCTAAGGACATGGGAGAAGTCTTGCTATTAGTAGTCATGTGAATTTGGTATTCGTTCGATATTTTGATGAGATGTATGTTGTCTCCTCTAGTGGTGTTATGTGAACATCGACTACATGACACTTCACCATTATTTGGGCCTAGAGGAAGGCATTGGGAAGTAATAAGTAGATGATGGGTTGCTAGAGTGACAGAAGCTTAAACCCTAGTTTATGTGTTGCTTCGTAAGGGACTGATTTGGATCCATATGTTTCATGCTATGGTTAGGTTTACCTTAATACTTTTGTTGTAATTGCGGATTCTTGCAATAGAGGTTAATCATAAGTGGGATGCTTGTCCAAGTAAGGACAGTACCCAAGCACCAGTCCACCCACATACCAAATTATCAAAGTACCGAACGCGAATCATATGAATGTGATGAAAACTAGCTTGACGATAATTCCCATGTGTCCTCGGGACCGCTTTCTTCTATATAAGAGTTTGTCCAAGCTTGTCCTTTGCTACCAAAAGGATTGGGCCACCTTGCTGAACTTTATTTACTTTTGTTACTTGTTTCTCGTTACAAATTATCTTATCACAAAACTATCTATTACCTATAATTTCAGTGCTTGTAGAGAATACCTTGCTGAAAACCGCTTATCATTTCCTTCTGCTCCTCGTTGGGTTTGACACTCTTACTTATCGAAAGGACTACGATAGATCCCCTATACTTGTGGGTCATCACTCACCGCCGGGAGTGAATAATTCCTTCGTAGGCTTGCTGGACGGTGGTGGGTTGGATGAGATTCATCATGTAATTGAGTTAGTTTTGTTAGGGCTTGATCCCTAGTATCCACTATGTTCTAAGATTGATGTTGCTATGACTTTGCTATACTTAATGCTTGTCACTAGGGCCCGAGTGCCATTATTTTAGATGAACTGTTTATGTGTTCACCATTATATCTATGTTCTTGATCCGATCTTGCAAGTTATATGCACCTATTACGTGTTATGATCAGCATACCCCAAGGTGACAAAAATTGGGATTCTTTCCGGTAATTACCGTAATTTGAGGTGTTCATTTATTCACTATGTGTTAATGCTTTGTTCTGGTTCTCTATTAAAAGGAGGCCTTAATATCCCTTAGTTTCCTTATGGACCCTACTACCTCTTGAGCACTGCGTTGGTTTCCCCGAAGAGGAAGGGATGATGCAGCAAATTAGCGTAAGTATTTCCCTCAGTTTTTGAGAACCAAGGTATCAATCTAGTAGGAGGCTACACGCGAGTCGCTCGCACCTGCACAAAACAAATACATCCTTGCAACCAACGCGATAAGGGGTTGTCAATCCCTACACGGTCACTTACGAGAGTGAGATCTGATAGATATGATAAGATAATATTTTTTGGTATTTTTATGATAAAGATGCAAAGTAAAATAAAAGCAAAGTAAA
Source organism: Triticum aestivum (assembly GCF_018294505.1). Lineage (NCBI taxonomy): Eukaryota > Viridiplantae > Streptophyta > Magnoliopsida > Poales > Poaceae > Triticum > Triticum aestivum. The sequence goes on from NC_057812.1 coordinate 143,936,182, forward strand.
AAGCAAAGGAAATAACTAAGTATTGGAAGATGAAGATAGACCCGGGGGCCATAGGTTTCACTAGTGGCTTCTCTCAAGAGCATAGGTATTCTACGCTGGGTGAACGAATTACTGTTGAGCAATTGATAGAATTGAGCATAGTCATGAGAATATCTAGGTATGATCATGTATATATGCATTACGTCCGAGACAAGTAGACCGACTCCTGCCTGCATCTACTACTATTACTCCACTCATCAACCACTATCCGACATGCATCTAGAGTATTAAGTTACTGAAAACAGAGTAACACCTTAAGCAAGATGACATGATGTAGAGGGATAAACTCATGCAATATGATGAAAACCCCATCTTGTTATCCTCGATGGCAACAATACAATACGTGTCTTGCTGCCCCTACTATCACTGGGAAAGGACACCGCAAGATTGAACCCAAAGCTAAGCACTTCTCCCATTGCAAGAAAGATCAATCTAGTAGGCCAAACCAAACTGATAATTCGAAGAGACTTGCAAAGATAACCAATCATACATAAAAGAATTCAGAGAATATTCAAATATTGTTCATAGATAGACTTGATCATAAACCCACAATTCATCGGTCTCAACAAACACACCGGAAAAAGAAGATTACATCGAATAGATCTCCACAAGAGAGGGGGAGAACATTGTATTGAGATCCAAAAAGAGAGAAGAAGCCATCTAGCTAATAACTATGGACCCGTAGGTCCCAGGTGAACTACTCACACTTCATCAGAGGGGCTATGGTGATGATGTAGAAGCCCTCCGTGATGGATACCCCCTCCGGCGGAGCACCGAAACAGGCCCCAAGATGGGATCTCGTGGATACAGAAAGTTGTGGCGGTGGAATTAGGGTTTTGGCTCCATATCTAATCATTTGGGGGTAAGTAGGTATATATAGGAGGAAGGAGTACGTCGGTGGAGCAACAGGGGGCCCACGAGGGTGGAGGGCGTGCCTGGGGGTAGGCACGCCCCCTACCTCGTGGCCTCCTCCTTTGTTTCTTGACGTAGGGTACAAGTCCCCTGGATCATGTTCGGTGAGAAAATCACGTTCCCAAAGGTTTCATTCCGTTTGGACTCCGTTTGATATTCTTTTTCTTCGAAACCCTAAAATAGGCAAAAAAACAACAATTCTAGGCTGGGCCTCCGGTTAATAGGTTAGTCCCAAAAATAATAAAAAGTGGATAATAAAGCCCAATAATGTCCAAAACAGTAGGTAATATAGCATGGAGCAATCAAAAATTATAGATACGTTGGAGACGTATCAAGCATCCCCAAGCTTAATTCCTGCTCGTCCTCGAGTAGGTAAATGATAAAAACATAATTTTTGATGTGGAGTGCTATTTGGCATAATTTTAATGTAATTCTTCTTAATTGTGGTATGAATATTCAGATCTGAAAGATTCAAGATAAAAGTTCATATTGACATAAAAATAATAATACTTCAAGCATACCAACTAAGCAATTATGTCCTCTCAAAATAACATGGCCAAAGAAAGTTCATCCCTACAAAATCATATAGTTTAATCATGCTCCATTTTCTTCACACAAGAATGCTCTCATCATGCACAATCCCGATGACAAGCCAAGCAATTGTTTCATACTTTAGTAATCTCAAACCTATAAACTTTCACGCAATATATGAGTGCAAGCCATGGATATAGCACTATGGGTGGAATAGAATATGATGATGGGGGTTATGTGGAGAAGACAAAAAAGGAGAAAGTCTTACATCAATGAGGCTAATCAATGGGTTATGGAGATGCCCATCGATTGACTTTAATGCAAGGAGTAGGGATTGGCATGCAACAGATGCACTAGAGCTATAAATGTATGAAAGCTCAACAAAAAGAAACTAAGTGGGCGTGCATCCAACTTGCTTGCTCACGAAGACCTAGGGCACTTGAGGAGGCCCATTGTTGGAATATACAAGCCAAGTTCTATAATGAAAATTTCCCACTAGTATATGAAAGTGACAAAACAAAAGACTCTCTATCATGAAGATTATGGTGCTACTTTGAAGCACAAGTGTGGCAAAGGATCGTAGCATTGTCCCTTATATATATTTTTTTATTTGGCATTTCTTTTTTTTATTTGGCCTTTTTCTTTTTTTCTTTTTTAGGACAATGCTCTATGAATTATGGTCATCACACTTCTATTTACTTACAACTCGATACTAGAACAAAGTATGACTCTATATGAATGCCTCCGGCAGTGTACCGGGTTATGCAATGAACCAAGAGTGACATGTATGAAGGAATTATGAACGGTGGCTTTGCCACAAATACTATGTCAACTACATGATCATGCTAAGCAATATGACAATGATGAATGTGTCATGATAAATGGAATGGTGGAAAGTTGCATGGCAATATATATATCTCGGAATGGCTATGGAAATGCCATAATAGGTAGGTATGGTGGCTGTTTTGAGGAAGATATAAGGAGGTTTATGTGTGAAAGAGTGTATCATATCACGGGGTTTGGATGCACCGGCGAAGTTTGCACCAACTCTCAACGTGAGAACGGGCAATGCACGGTACCGAAGAGTCTAGCAATGATGGAAGGGTGAGAGTGCGTATAATCCATGGACTCAACATTAGTCATAAAGAACTCACATACTTATTGTGAAAATCTACAAGTCATCAAAAACTAAGCACTACGCGTATGCTCCTAGGGGGATAGATTGGTAGGAAAAGACCATCGCTCGTCCCCGACTGCCACTCATAAGGAAGACAATCAAATAACACCTCATGTTTCAAATTTGTTACATAACGTTTACCATACGTGCATGCTATGGGACTTGTAAACTTCAACACAAGCATTTCTCAAATTCACAACTACTCAACTAGTACGACTTTGGTATTATTACCTCCATATCTCAAAATAATCATCAAGCATCAAACTTCTCTTAGTATTTAAAACACTCATAAGAATCTTTTTACTAATCTTGAATACCTAGCATATTAGGATTATTTAAAAAAATTACCATGCTATTTAAGACTCTCAAAATAATCTAAGTGAAGCATGAGATATCAATATTTTCTATAAAACAAATCCACCACCGTGCTCTAAAAGATATAAGTGAAGTACTAGAGCAAAACTATATAACTCAAAAATATATAAGTGAAACACATAGAGTATTCTAACAAATTCCAAATCATGTATGGCTCTCTCAAAAGGTGTGTACAGCAAGGATGATTGTGGTAAACTAAAAAGCAAAGACTCAAATCATACAAGACGCTCGAAGCAAAACACATATCATGTGGTGAATAAAAATATAGCTCCAAGTAAAGTTACCGATAGAAGAAGACGAAAAGAGGGGATGCCTTCCGGGGCATCCCCAAGCTTTGGCTTTTAGGTGTCCTTAGATTATCTTGGTGGTTCCATGGGCATCCCTAAGCTTAGGCTCTTGCCACTCCTTGTTCCATAATCCATCAAATCTTTACCCAAAACTTGAAAACTTGAAAACACAAAACTTAAAGTAGAAAATCTCGTGAGCTCCGTTAGCGAAAGAAAACAAAAGACCACTTCAAGGTACTGTAATGAACTCATTATTTATTTATATTGGTGTTAAACCTACTGTATTCCAACTTCTCTATGGTTTATAAACTATTTTACTAGCCATAGATTCATCAAAATAAGCAAACAACACACGAAAAACAGAATCTGTCAAAAACAGAACAGTCTGTAGTAATCTGTAACTAGCGCAAGATCTGGAACCCCAAAAATTGTAAAATAAATTTCTGGACGTGAGGAATTTATATATTAATAATCTTCAAAAATAATTAACTAAATATCACTTTCCAAATAAAAATGTAAGCAGTTCTCGTGAGCACTAAAGTTTATGTTTTCACCGCAAGATATCAAGACTTTCCCCAAGTCTTCCCAACGGTTCTACTTGGCACAAACACTAATTAAACACAAAAACACAACCTAAACAGAGGCTAGATAAATTATTTATTACTAAACAGGTGCAAAAAGCAAGGAATAAAAATAAAATTGGGTTGCCTCCCAACAAGCGCTATCGTTTAACGCCCCTAGCTAGGCATAAAAAGCAAGGATAGATCTAGGTATTGCCATCTTTGGTAGGCAATCCATAAGTGTCTCTCATAATAGATTCATAAAGTAATTTAATTTTCTTTCTAGTAAACTGTTCCATGCCTTTCCTTAATGGAAATTGGAATCTAATATTTCCTTCCTTCATATCAATAATTGCACCAATCGTTCTAAGGAAAGGTCTACCAAGAATAATAGGACATGAAGGATTGCAATCTATGTCAAGAACAATAAAATCTACGGGTACATAATTCCTATTTGCAACAATAAGAACATCATTAATTCTTCCCATAGGTTTCTTAATAGTGGAATTCGCAAGGTGCAAGTTTACAGAGCAATCATCAAAATCACGGAAACCTAACAAATCACAGAAAGTCTTTGGAATCGTGGAAACACTAGCACCCAAATCACATAAAGCATAGAACTCATGATCTTCAATCTTAATTTTAATAGTTGCTACCCACTCATCATAAAGTTTTCTAGGGGTAGAAACTTCCAATTCAAGTTTTTCTTCATAAGATTGCATCAAGGCATCAACGATATGTTTAGTGAACGCTTTATTTTGACTATAAGCGTGAGGAGAATTTAGCACGGATTGCAACAAGGAAATAAAATCAATCAAAGAGCAATTTTCATAATTAAATTCCTTGAAATCCAAAATAGTTGGTTTAGCAACATCTAGGGTTTTAATTTCTTTGACCCCACTTTCATCAATTTTAGCATCAAGATCTAAAAACTCCGAATTCTTGGAACGCCTTCTAGGTAAAGGTGGATCATATTAAGTCCCATCATTATTAAGATTCATATTTCAAAACAAAGATTTAATAGGGGACACATCAATAACTTTTAGATCTTCATCTTTATTTTCATAGGAACTAGAAGAACACGCTCTTATAAAGGCATCTTTCTTAGCACGCATCCTAGCGGTTCTTTCTTGCACTCATCAATGGAAATTCTCATGGCTTTGAGAGACTCATTGATATCATGCTTAGGTGGAATAGATCTAAGTTTCAAAGAATCAACATCAAGAGAAATTCTATCAACATTCCTAGCCAACTCATCAATCTTAAGCAATTTTTCTTCAATCAAAGCATTGAAATTCTTTTGCGAAGTAATAAATTCTTTAATATTAGATTCAAAATCAGAGGGCATCTTATTATAATTTCCATAAGAATTGTTGTAGGAATTACCATAATTATTAGAGGGATTACTAGGATAAGGCCTAGGATTAAAATTTCCTCTATACTTGTTGTTACCAAAATTGTTCCTACCAACAAAATTCACATCCATAGATTCATTATTATTCTCAATCAAAGTAGATAAGGGCACACCATTAGGATCAGAAGAAACACTTTTACTAGCAAATAATTTCAAAAGTTCATCCATCTTTCCACTCAAAACATTAATTTCTTCTATCGCATGCACCTTTTTATTAGTAGATCTTTCAGTATGCCATTGAGAATAATTAACCATAATATTATCTAGGAGTTTAGTAGCTTCTCCTAAAGTGATTTCCATAAAAGTACATCCCGTGGCCGAATATAAAAGATTTCTAGAAGCAAAATTCAATCCGGCATAAAAAATTTGTATAATCATCCACAAATTCAAACCATGAGTAGGGCAATTACATATCATTAATTTCATCCTCTCCCAAGCTTGTGCAACATGTTCATGATCAAGTTGCTTAAAATTCATAATATCGTTTCTAAGGGAGATGATCTTAGCGGGAGGAAAATACTTAGAGATAAAAGCATCTTTGCCCTTATTCCATGAATCAATACTATTTTTAGGCAAAGACGAGAACCAAGCTTTAGCACGATCTCTAAGCGAAAAAGGAAATAGCTTCAATTTAACAATATCGTTATCCACATCTTTCTTCTTTTGCATATCACACAAATCAACAAAGCTATTTAGATGGGTAGCGGCATCTTCACTAGGAAGGCCGAAAAACGGATCTTTCATGGCAAGATTCAGTAAGGCAGCGTTAATTTCACAAGATTCAACATCGGTAAGAGGAGCAATCAGAGTGCTAATAAAATCATTGTTGTTGGTATTGGTAAAGTCACACAATTTAGTGTTATCTTGAGCCATCGTGACAAGCAGGCAATCCAACACACAAGCAAACAAAAAGCAAGTGGGCAAAAAGAGGCAAATGGGAAAGAGAGGGAGGATAGAGAGAGAGAGGGCGAATAAAACGACAAGGGTGAAGTGGGGGAGAGGAAAACAAGAGGCAAATGGAAAATAATGTACTGCGGGAGATAAGGATTGTGATGGGTACTTGGTATATCGACTTTTGCGTAGACTCCCCGGCAACGGCGCCAGAAATCCTTCTTGCTATCTCTTGAGCACTGCGTTAGTTTTCCTCGAAGAGGAAGGGATGATGCAGCAAAGTAGCGTAAGTATTTCCCTCAGTTTTTGAGAACCAAGGTATCAATCCAGTAGGAGGCTACGCGCGAGTCCCTCGCACCTGCACAAAACAAATAAATCCTTGCAACCAACACGATAAGGGGTTGTCAATCCCTACACGGCCACTTACAAGAGTGAGATCTAATAGATATGATACGATAATATTTTTGGTATTTTTATGATAAAGATGCAAAGTAAAATAAAAGCAAAGGAAATAACTAAGTATGGAAGATTAATATGATGAAGATGGACCCCGGGGCCATAGGTTTCACTAGTGGCTTCTCTCAAGAGCATAGGTATTCTATGATGGGTGAACGAATTACTGTTGAGCAATTGACAGAATTGAACATAGTTATGAGAATATCTAGGTATGATCATGTATATAGGCATCACATCCGAGACAAGTAGAACTCCTGCCTGCATCTACTACTATTACTCCACTCATCGACCACTATCCAGCATGCATCTAGAGTATTAAGTTAATGAAAACAGAATAACGCCTTAAGCAAGATGACATGATGCAGAGGGATACACTCATGCAATATGATGAAAACCCCATCTTGTTATCCTCGATGGCAACAATACAATACGTGCCTTGCTGGCCCTACTGTCACTGGGAAAGGACACTGCAAGATTGAACCCAAAGCTAAGCACTTCTCCCAATGCAAGAAAGATCAATCTAGTAGGCCAAACCAAACTGATAATTCGAAGAGACTTGCAAAGATAACCAATCATACATAAAATAATTCAGAGAAGATTCAAATATTGTTCATAGATAGACTTGATCATAAAACCACAATTCATCGGTCTCAACAAGCACACCGCAAAAAGAAGATTACATTGAATAGATCTCCATAAGAGAGGGGGAGAACATTGTATTGAGATCTAAAAAGAGAGAAGAAGCCATCTAGCTAATAACTATGGACCCGTAGGTCTGAGGTGAACTACTCACACTTCATCAGAGGGGCTATGGTGATGATGTAGAAGCCCTCCGTGATGGATAACCCCTCCGGCGGAGCTCCGGAACGGGCCCCAAGATGGGATCTCGTGGATACAGAAAGTTGCGGTGGTGGAATTAGGGTTTTGGCTCCGTATCTGATAGTTTGGGGGTACGTAGGTATATATAGGAGGAAGGAGTACGTCGGTGGAGCAACAGGGGCCCCACGAGGGTGGAGGGCGCGCTTGGGGGGGTAGGCGCGCCCCCTACCTCATGGCCTCCTCCTTTGTTTCTTGATGTAGGGTCCAAGTCCCCTGGATCATGTTCAGTGAGAAAATCACGTTCCCGAAGCTTTCATTCCGTTTGGACTCCGTTTGATATTCCTTTTCTTCGAAACCCTAAAATAGGAAAAAAAACAGCAATTCTGGGCTGGGCCTCCGGTTAATAGGTTAGTCTCAAAAATAATATAAAAGTGGATAATAAAGCCCAATAATGTCCAAAATAGTAGATAATATAGCATGGAGCAATCAAAAATTATAGATATGTTGGAGACGTATCAGACCCCACTACCATGGGAGGGTAGGACAAAAGATGCCATGCAAGTTCTTTTCCAAAAGCATGTATGACTATTTACAGGGCCTACATTATATCTATGAACTGGAGCTAGTTCTGTGTCGCCCTAGGTTATGACTGTTATATGATGAATATTATCCAATGTTATCACGGATCCAATGCCTACGAGCTTTTCACATATTGTTTTTGCTAAGTTACTATTGCTATTGCTACTGTTACAACTGCTACAAAACGGTTACTACTATTACCGTTACCACTGCTATCGTTACTACTACTATCAAACTATCATACTACTGTGCTACTGATCACTCTGCTGCAGATATTTAGTCTCCAGGTGTGGTTGAATTGACAACACAACTGCTAATACTTACAAATAATCTTTGGCTCCCCTTGTGTTGAATCAATAAACTTGAGTTGAACACTCTACCCTCGAAAACTGTTGTGATCCCCTATACTTGTGGGTTATCAAGACCTTTTTCTGGCGCCATTGCCGGGGACTATAGCTATATTTGTTGAGTCACTTGGGATTTATATCTGTTGATTACTATGAAGAATTTGAAAGATACCAGAACCAAGATCGTTCCCTCTAAGACGAGGGCAGGTAAGAAATTGCCATCTAGCTCTGCACTTGATTCACCTTCTATTTTGAGTAAGAGCCTGTTCTGAGATCCTCCAGCTTCCAACTCCACGAACTCCACGCTTGGTATCGAGCCGAACGTTTTATCTACATGAAGCTGAATCTGAGAAGCTAGAGCCTCCCACAGTGTAAAAACAAGAAGCACCTTTGGCCCAGCTCCAAAAAATTGAAAATCTAGAGTTGCACATATTTACAACTGAAGTGCCACCGCTAAAGAAAATGATTAGCTCTTCCCCCATTAGAAAAACGAATCGGTATGCAACCTCCTCTTCTTTCCCTAGAAATGGGCTGGTTCCAAGCTTCCAGTAGACCCAAATACAACAGAAGAGACCTGATTTTCACCTAGCTGGGCTGTCGGACCATTAGGCGTTGGGAGAAGCTATCGATCGAGCCGAATAGGTTGTCATCACCAGGAGGAGTTAGAAGCTAGCGTGAGAAGCTAGATTTGAGGATTTTGAGAAGCTCGGAGAGTTTTCGAACAGGCCCTAAACTTGCAACATCACCACCTGCTATGTATTCTAATATGTCGCAAGTAATTGATGATGCTACTTTTGCTATGAATGATGCTTATGATGATGCTAGTACCTTGCTTGGTAATACTGTGAATTTCTTGATGAACAACTTGCTAGAGCTAAAGATATTGAGAATGCTGAAACTGATGAAGTTACTCAAACTAATGAAGTCTTTGAAACTGAGAATTATTAAACACCAATTAGACCTAGCTCTCCTAGATATAAATTGCATGAGATACCTGAGGGTTATGTTATGGATGGAGAGGTTGCTAGGGATTTTCTTGCTTGTAAGGATAGATATGATCTTAAGAAATTATTACGCAAGTTAAACAAAAAATCTTTGAATGCTAGAATGAAATGTGATCCTCAGTTTTCTACTTCACCTATCTTTATTACTCATAAGGATTATGAATTCTCTGTCAACCCAGAGTTAATTACTTTGGCTGAATCTGATCCTTTCCATGGCTATGAAACTGAAACTGTTATGGCACATCTTACTAAATTAAATGATATGGCCACCTTGTTTGCTCATGATGAAAAAGTTTGCTACTACTATATTCTCAAATTATTTTTGTTCTCATTAAAGGGTGATGCTAATATATGGTACAATACTCTTTCTCCTAGTTGTGTGCGTAGTCCCCAGGGTATGATTTACTACTTCTCTGAAAAATATTTTCTTGCTCATAAGAAAAAAGCTGCCTTGTAGGAAATATTTAACTTTGTGCAAATTGAAGAAGAGAGTCTCCCACAAGCTTGGGGGAGGCTACTCCAATTACTTAATACTTTGCCTGATCATCCTCTCAAGAAAAATGAAATACTTGATATTTTCTATAATGGACTATCCGATGCTTCCAGTGACTTCCTAGATAGTTGTGATGGTTGTGTTTTCAAGGACTGAACTGTTGAACAAGCTGAGGAATTATTGAATAATATATTGAAGAACTATGATTATTGGACACTTCCTGACACTACAAAAATAAGAAACTTCCGCGATGATACATGTTTGTCATAGTAGGTCATGTTTCCTGTCATGCATGTACATCCATGACAATTTTATGATAGAGTCAAGATAGTCATACATGTGCTATCGTAGAAGTGTTCCATGACATTACCAAAATTATCATCACGGTAAATTGCGTGTCATAGAAGTGTTTTCGTCAAGGATGACAGACACGTGGCATCCACCGTAATAGGTCGTCGTTAAGCTATCGGGTCCGGTTTTGGATTCGATAACCCGTTAAAAGCCCAGACAATGGGGATTTTCCACGTGGAAAATTCTCATTGGCCAGAGGAAACACGTGTTGGCTCACCGTTGGGACAGATGTCATCCACTCATTGGACAGGAGGCACCTATGATACGTCGACACGTGGCACGACCCAACAGAGGCCCATTCCGGTGAAAAGGTTAGCCCGTTTGACTTGGTCAAAAGGTAACGGGCCGACCCAGGGAAAGCCTGTTAGCGGCATGTTCGTATATCGCCCATTTACGACCCGCTAACTCCCGACCCATTACGGCCTATCGGAATTAAGCCCAATAGCTTCATCTGGGCCATCCAACATGATTCCAGCCCATTGTTACTTCCGGCCCATGTATAGCCCATGATTTCTTTCGGCCCATATGAGGCCCTTCGTAACTCTGTCCCAATAAAGGCCCGAGATGAAACTGGCCCATAATGAACACTGTATCGCTTTATACCCATTAACGGCCATTATTCCGTCGGCCGTTTCTAGCCCGTGTTAACTTTCGGCCTTTAAGGGCCCATTTATTCTTGGGCTCATTTCTAGAATTCGGTTAGTTACGGTCCGTTACTGGCATGTTCCGTTTGTGGGCCAAATTCAGCCCGTGGTTACATTGGCCCGTTTGTGGCCCGTTAACCCGTTGGGCTGTTTTCATAGCGTTATCAAATACGGCCTATTAACGGCCGTTATGGTCCACGAATAGTACGCCCATGTTTGGCGAAATGATTATACGCCCCGTAGAAGCCCATGGATCCTACGGCCCGTAGAAGACCAATGGACCCTACGGCCCGTAGAAGCCCATGGATCATAAGGCCCGTAGAAAGTCCATGGATCTACGGCCCCCGTAGAAGGCCCATGGATCCTACGCCCGTAGAGGCCCACGGATCCTACGGCCGCAGAGCCCATGGTTACCAAGTCCAGTCCGTGTTGCCATGATTATTGTGGCCTAGTTACCAAAAATAGGTTATTGTGGCCACTAGAAAACACGGAAAAAGAACTGCAGTGACTACAAGCAAACAACTAAACAAGACAATAAGGAAATAAATAAGCAAGCAACTAACGCTAGCCTATTACAACTATTACACATATTACATCCACTGGGCATCAAAGTTCGCCACCAGTGCAAATATAGGGAACAAAGCAGCATATTACATACACTGGCCGTCAAAATTGGCCACCAGTGCAAATAAACGCGGCAGCAAAACAAGAGCATAACTGAAACAACTTCAGAAGAGCTCAAGAAACGTTATCCTGGGTATCCACCATGCTGGCAATAAGCTTTAGCAAGCTTATTAGCTTTGTCCTGTTTGGCGCTAAAATCCTCCAACGCTTGCTGTTGCACCAGAAAGTATGCATCTGAATGCTCCAGGGACTTCCGCAGTCCTTCCGCTTCTTGTCGCAGCACAGCTGATCGATGTCTTTCAGCTTGTAGTTGAGACTCAAGAAACCGAACTGATTCAGACAGTGAGTTTGAATAGCTTGTGCAAGCGGTAGTGGCCAGTAACTCGAACACTAAACCAAGATAGGACTTTGGGGTAGTCTCACGGTGTTCAAGATAGTCTTCCTTAGTTGTTTTATCAGCTTTGTTGGAGACCAACAAGGATATCTCACTATCCTGAACCTTATCTGCATTACTTCCTTTACCATTGCTTAATAAGGCACTCTTCCCCAATATTCTGTCAGCATTCTAAAAGAAGAAACAAGCAGACACATAACATGTTTAGCATGTACTACTATATGAAACTCATTTCGGTGAACCAGTTCATTAGTAAGGTGGACATGATTAGACTACTAAGTCTTCTATTGCCAAGTACTAGTACATAATAAAAGCATCAAACAAACATATATCTATGTCCTATGGTCATTGCATTGTCCTGCCAAATCAAAATAGAGACACGGTTCAAATCATATCAGTTCAAGACAAATCAGTAGTGAAAGAATACAAAGCGTGGGAAACTACATGGCACAACAAGATTTCAGATGGGTACGACGGGTCTACCTGTACAACAACAATATTGACTCTGTTGTGATGCTAGTAATGTGTGTGATATGAGAAGTCAACTGTATACACAATTGAAATTGAAATCAACAGAGCTATTGATAAGAGCAAACCTGTTAAAGAAACATGCGTGAACATACCTGCTGTGCCATTGGAGTTTCGATTGGATCCTTCAATTTGAAAATAAGTTTGCATGAGTAAATACAGTGATACAAGAGCAAAGCAGTATGCACGATAGCAATGGAATCTTAAATTAGAACATATGTTCTTCAGGTTTAAGCACTTGTTCTACATGAATAGAGTACAGTAAGACTCAAGAATACAGTAATTAAAAAAATGAGCTCATAGACCTTACCACATTCTTGGTTCGGGACTAGTACAGAACAAGGTGTTCCCAGTTATCGTCCAATAAATGTGTCTCGGGAGGACGTAAGGGAATTTGATGAGTTTCTTTGCCAGTGAAGTATGTTTTCTTCAGGTAATTCCGATACTGCCACCAAGCATTCTTGAAGATAGCAGAGGTATTAGCACAGGTTACCTCATCCTGAGTTTCCAAATCGGTCCTTCTCTATAGAAAAAATGGGAAAATTTGTTGTATTATAACCATCATGGAGGTATAATATATGGGACAAAGCAAAGTAATTGCCATGAATAACATTACTTACACATAACTCCTGGACAAACACCTGCAACTGGCATTTTCCTTCATCTTCAGTATAAAATTTCCAAGATGGGAAGATACATCAAATGCGATAGATGCTAAACTACGACTGGCTGGTTGTGCTTCCTCCACAGGAATAGGCGTACTAACTGGTGGAGTTGGGGTTCGCCGTGGTAGTACTAGCCCTTTGGGCACTGGAGCTGCCTTACTAACTGCTCTTGTTTGGGAGCTCTGTGGTGGAGATGGTGTTGTGTCAACAGGAACTGGGTTACTATCTGCTGGGGTTGGGGTTAGATTGGGTGAAGCTGGTTCTCTGACCATCGCAGTAGGGGTACAATCTGCGAGAGTCTGGGTTATGTGTGGTAGGGCTGGTTCTCATGCATGTACAACCGGGGTGCTATCTCCACCAAGAGGTAGCACTATTTTATTTGAAGACTGTCTTTTTACTCCGCCAGATACTGGCATCACCCGCTCCAATTCAAATGGCTGATAAACAGGAAACATAGTTGAATGTACAGACATTGTATGAGAGACAGATGCAATAGATAGTGTGGAAAAAAGAGGGCATGAAATAGTTGACATGTATATTGTTTAACTAAAACGGATAGCATGACATAATTTCACATATATGATGTCTATCTAAACTGGATAGCATAGCATAACATAATTCAAAGATATGATGAATAACTAAACAGGATCGCATGACATAATTCACATACATTTTACCTAAGTAATCAGGATCGCATGATTTAATTCACATATGTGATTTATATGCTAAACAGAGGGCATTCGATATGATGTCTGAACTAAGAACATGGTGTTGAATATTGTGTATATGATGTCTAAACTATGCAATGCAAGACACCATATGCATGATATGAGCAGTATAACCGTGCCAAGTTAGAGCATACACCTCGGTGGGGGAATAGGACTGGTCATCTGTCTCTGAATCCATCTCTGAGGAGCTATCGGGACCCAACAAGAGATCTGCTTCGACAGGTAGCACTGTCTGCTCTGAAGGCCTTGTTTTCACTCCAGATTTTTCCATCTCCCACCCAAATGGCTGATTCACGGGAAGAGTAGTTTAATGTACAAACATTGTCGACAAATGGAAATGTAATGAAGAAAAGGATGGGCAAGATATCATTCAAATATATGATGCCTGGTTAAACAGGATGGCATTGCACATTTCACATATATTATGGCTGGCTAAAAGACATGAGACTGCATAATTCCCATATATGATATAGAAACTAAACATGTGGCATTACAGAACATGTCTAAACTAAGCAGATGACATATATGATGTCAAAAGTAGGCACTGCAAGGCAACATATGCATGATATGAATAACATCATCATGCCAAGGTAGAGCAAACACCTTGGGGGTAAATAGGAGTGGTCAGCTGCGTCTGAATCCACCTCAGAACAGATATCTTCCTCTGGATTACAATCTGGAGAGGGGGGGAGGGTTTGCCATTGAACCCACCATGGAGCGATGTCTGCATGACATTGTATTGCTGCGCAAAACTCTTCTCTTTTTCTCTACATGTTCATCATGACTGTGTACAATATCTGACATGCATACGAAAAAATATGGTGAGATTATGTAAGGAGAGCATGCAGAAATCTAGAGTGATGGTAACAACCAGTGGATGGATCCAAAAATAATGATAGCAGGCTGATGATTGCTTTAATTTAATAAAAAGACAGATGATGATTGCTTTACTATTTGTTTCCCACCCAAGATGAACAACATAGGCATACCCTAGGTGAACCAGATATTAGACAGAGATACTATTCATTGCTGCCTCGATATGTGCCCCACAACTAATTTAGAACTCAAGTTTGAACATTAATTTGGACCTGACTTGGAGTCTAAGAGGTGAACAGGACGATAAAGTAGCAGGTAATTTTAAGCAATGCATAACATAAGCATAAACAAAAGAGTGTGACCTCTCTTGTGGACCCGTGTACTCCTCAGGTTCATCTGCTGAGTCGATGATGGTGATGCCGTTGCGGTGGGTGCCGGCGGCAGGGAAGGAGATCTGAGGCGGCGAAAGACGGTCAGGAGTCGTGATGTCTGGTTTGGTGGATGCTTCTGTCGATGGAGCAGCTCAGGTGAGGTGGACGACGTCGCGGCAGGAGCAGGACAAACCACACAAAGTTTCCTTCGACACCTACCTGTAACTGAAGTAATTCTGTAAGGGCTCATTTGGCTTGCATGATTCTAAAAACGCAGGGATAGGAAAAACACCGAATAGGATAGGAATGCACATGGTAAACAGAGCATTTCTAAACACAGGATTTCTGTCAACTTGGGTGTTTGGTTCACAGGAATTGGAAGAGCAGAGGAATGCAAAGAAACATGGCCAAAATAAAGTGAAACCATATGAAAGCGTGTACAGTTAGAATGTTATTCTGCCACTAATGCACTTGGTCTTGTTTTCATGCATAGGATTTTGAAAAGTAGGTCCAGGTGGATGTTTTGCTCCATTCCTTTCAACAAAATGCATGAATAATTGAATAGTAGAGTGCCATAGGAAAATTTCCTATTGCTATGTTTTTCCGTTGAACCAAAATAGCCCTAATGGATCGACATGAATGTAGAGCAATAAGTGATGCAACAAGTGTACAACCTCTTTGCCGTAGCCGTGTCGACCTCAGCATCATTGGGTTGGTCGCTGAAGAAGTTGAGGCAGAGGTGGCTGTCGGAGGTGTGGAGGAAGATCTGAGGAATCTGTAGACGGCGTCCAGGGCACTGCTCTGTTGTGATGGATCGTTCTGTCGTTGGAGCAGCTCCGGTGAGCCGTAAGACGTCAAGGCTGAAGCAGCACAAGACAGACATCGTTAATCTCAAGTGGGATTCTAATAGCATCTCCAATAGATGATGTAAAATAGATGTAAAATTTACATCACCAAAAAGCACCTGACTACAACAGATGAGGTAAAAACTGTTGACTCTGAACTTAACTGTCAAAACTGAAATTTACTGTGGAATTTGAATGTTACTATCGAAAGTGAACGCAATGGTAGCAGAGAGGCACTTGACATGTAGTTTAGGGAGGGCCTGCAGTTCATCTTCAACATGCTCCCCCTGAGCCACCAACCACCACCGGCCGAACCGCCGGCCCCCGTGCCACCTCGCAGCCCCAAAACAACTCCCCACGCTGGTCCGCCGCCGCCCGGCCAGCCTCTACCCCCCCCCGCGCCGAGCTTTTCTCCGGCGATCCCCACACCACAGCCCCCATGCCCCCCACCAGCAACCACCGCCCCCACCCTGAACCCTAACATAGATAGTGGGGTACCTCTCCGGCGAGCCACACTCCCCGCTGCGGGTGGTTCTTCCTTAACTCCGGTGAGGCCCCCACCCCCTAAAAATCGACTGACCCAAAAGTCGATTCAGTCGACCGAAGTGTAGCTAAATCGGAGCAGAGCAGTAGCACGAGCGAGGGGGAGAGCAAAAGCAGCAGCGCGAGCGAGAGGGAGCCGGATCAGCAGCAGCAGCGTGAGCGAGCGAGAGCCGGAGTAGCAGTAGCCGGGCGAGTCAGCGAGCGAGCGCGAGCCAGAGCAACAGGAGAAGCACGAACGAGCGAGCGAGAGCCAGAGCAGCAGGTCCGGCTGGTATGGCCGCCGCCGCCGAAGGGGCCTCACACTGGGGGAGAGCCGCCGTGGATATGTCGCCCGCGGTGCCGGCTTCGAGGTAGCCACTCCATGGGGGTGCGGGATGGAGCACCATCGGCACCAGGAGGTCGAGTTAAGGAGGATGTGCCATGCGATAAGTGTACAACCTCTTTGGTGGTGCCGAGTAGGCCTCGCTTCGTCCGAGGAGTCGGTGAGGATGATGCGGTTCCCGTGGAGCAGGTTAAGGCGGCGCTGTGGGGATGGAGAAGCCGCGATAGACGAGGCGATCATCGGAGCAGCTCCTTGGAGGTGGAGGACGGGGCGGCTGAACCAGCGGGACGACGAGATGGACGACGGATCCTCATCCGGGGAGGTGGATGAGGGACGTCGACCTGTTGCGGTGGACGACGTCATCGGGGAAGAGGCTCCGGCTGGGCAGCGGTGAGGTGGCGGACGGAGGAGGGTGGGGTTTCGCGGCTGGAGCGGAGAGGTTATGGCGGCCAGGATTTCGAATGGCGAAAAGGAGGCGATGGGAGGGGGGAACCATGACTTAGGGACGCGCTTGTCCAAAATGTAGGGTGTGTTACAAAAGTACCCCCACCGATTTGAACTAGCGGCCCTTTCGGCTCAGGGTTAGAAGGGGGATTTCGCGTGTCGGGATTTGGCAGCTGGAGGGAGTTTTCGCGCGCATTGTAATTTCGGGATAGCAAGGCGCGGGTTGTGAAGGCGCCAGTTTTGGGAGCACGATATCTGAATTTTCGGGATATAACAAGGCGCGGGTTGAATTTTAGGGACAAGCCTAACGTGTAATATTACTTGTACGTACCAAATCAATTCGCACTTCCCTCAACAAAAAACGAAAAAATAAAACTATTCACACCACACAAAGAGAGAGTCTTGTCCCGTTTTACTATACAAATGCTATTCAAAAGCTATGAATCCATGTTATGTCCAATTAAATTTTTTCGCTGGCTGTATAATGCATGTAACCTACTCATACCAACATTTTAGTGCATTCCAAATGTCTATACTACCGCTGCAATTCGAACTAAATTTGAATTCGTTTCTCTATTTCAATAAGAATCTACAATCATGATTGTTGCCAACTTCAACCATCATTCGTGTATTACCTTAACAACACACCACATGATTACTATAGAGATAGATATGAAATATGTGTACTATATGAACTCGAATTCAATTTTTTGAATACACTTGATGTTGATTCCAAATAATAGTACATTTGATGTACTAACTATATATTCATAATCTAAACCATGTTCCATACGTACACCGTGTTTATCACACAAAGTATAGTGCCCCGCCCCCTACATTATGACAAGTATTTAGCCCTGAGCTGCAAAAGCCACACATTAGCCCAAATTATAATCAATGTTCTATATATTATATGTAGTACTAGCAATATGCCCATGCGTTCCACGGAACATCAACATGATCAAGGGGAGGCCTTATTTGCAAATATGGGGAGGGGTGTGGGTATCTTTTTTCAAAATTGCCATAGTTTACTTCCTATCCGTCAGATATAAATTGGACAGCCTATATTGCAGGATGGCAGGCACACCATCATCAACAACTCTGTTTTTATAAGAGTAGAGATAAAATATATTATATGTAGTATAACATGTTCATAACCACACCATGTGTATCACCGTTATATATATTCACGCATGCGTCGGTTTAAAACACTATGATAAATTCTTCAAATATCTGAATTCACTTTTTATAATGAATTATGATCTCTATTCGTCTTTTACACCCACACAATCCTCTTATCTTTGTAGCTAGCGCTAACTTTCTCTCGTGCATGCACACGCCCGCATCCCTCTCACCCTCCCTCAGCATTCTCTAGCTCCATCGCGCAAATTCGTCTTTTCACTTTAGGTCGTTCACCCATGGTGTGTGTAGGCCCCCCAGCTCCTTCTTTACGGCACACATCGATCGATATGCCTCTCTAGCCAGGTGTGCCTACCACAAACACAAGCTTCCCCTCTTCTCTTCTCACCGTCCATGCCTCACTCCCACCACTCTTTTCATCGATCTCGTACTCGCACACTCCTTCCCCCTCGATATAGTATGCCTCTCGCACCACCTCCTAGATGCATCCCTCTCTCTCTATCCTTCTCCCCGGGCCTTATTTGCTTCTAACACATACATGCATGTATACCGATCGATCTCCCTACATATACCTAGGTCGACTTTAACTATTTCCCCCCACCCATCGATCGACGTACCTCACAAGTTATGTCTCTCCTTTCTCTGACAAAGGACAATTGATCTTCCTATGTATTTACGTCTGCTTACAACAGCCATATCGCCCCCCTCATCATTCGTGCATGCCTCCTGACCCGTCTCTCGCACGCACGTGCACAGAAAGGCAGCCATCCCCTCTCTTATTGATATTGCAGGCGTGCCCTTCATTTGTCTAGCAAGCCTCTCCCACCATGGGTGGATTCAGGCCCCAGGAAGAAGGGGCGGTGGCCTGGGGCGTAAGGCCCATATCTTTGTATATTTTAACACTGTAGCTGCAATAAAACGCTATAGTCAACTAAGCTGCCTGGGCGTTGGCCCAGTTCGCCTGGGGCCTGGACCATTCATAGGTCCGCCACTGTCTCCCACCATTTGTTAGAAGCAACTCCACTACCACCCCCTCCAACACTCTAGCTCTGTCTCTCTCCCAACCTTATTCCTCTCCTACACATATGCATGGATGCCGATCGATCTCCCTTAATACAAAAGGTAGGCCTCTCTCCTCCTCCACACATATACCAACCATTGTACCTCTATAATTAATTGGGCCTCCCCCACCACACACCGATAGTCGAGCGCTGTAGGTAGGTATCCATGCCATAGAGACAAACTGTACATGTCCCCTCTCATGTTCCAGTAGGCCAGCCACTCTATATCTTTGGCCTGGGCACACACAAATTCGATGGCACTCTTTATCGATCGTGTGTGTGCGCGCGCACACACACACACATCATCCCTCTCTTCGATTCTATGGATACCTCAAGCCGATGATACCTCCACTCTCTTCTTGTGGATCACCCCCTCTATATATACGATATATCCAGGACTCTATTTCACATACATTGCATATGTTACATTTTTTGATTGACCCCCCCCCCCCCAAATACTCTTGAACCCACACACCATATCTATCTACGTTTGTATCTCTCTCACACAACCCCACGTAGGTGGTGTACGTACACGAAGAGAATAGGTGCACGTACTCACACTTCATGCCCAGCCACACCCCCGCAGGTACACGGTGGAGCTCATTTCTGTATGAAAATGGCAGCCCACGTGCTAATTTGAACACGTGTAGCGGTTGTTTACCTACGGAGGACGTGTACCATGCGTGCACGAAACAAAGTTCGACTTGATGCGTTGGCGCGTTATTTTTAAATAAAGTTATATCGCTCAATGGCACGTACACATAATACAAAATGATTTTTATGGAGAAAAAGGTAGTCCGCTCCACTATATACAATGGAGCCTGCCTGCCTGGGTTTGTCTCTCTTCAGAGTATCTCACACAAGGCGGTGGTGACCTCTCTTTCTCTCCCAGCGTTGGCCACTGATCCGGTCGCATCCCGTCCGCCGGTGGAAAGGGAGGATGTGCATCGTTTCTCCATTCGACGGCGCCGATGCATCACGTCTCGATCTGCGGTACCCGCCGTTCTCTCTGACCAAGCTCATGTGCGGTAGGGCCTACGCCACCTGTTCGCTGTGGCAGTATGGGCAGACCCCGCCCGCCGCTGCTCACCTAGTTACATCAGGACGACCCCCAGGCATCCCTTCCGGCCTTGCTCCACTGCCCGTCTTCCCATGTCACTGCACGTGGATCTTCCATAGTTCTTTGCCCAAAACGTAGCTTGTTCGACGTACTTTCCATATTGCAATCTCGTCCTCACACCATTTTAGACAAACACAACCGTGTTGTTATCTTCCCTTAGGACAAGGAATATGCTTCTTTTTTGTCGTTGTATGTGTCATCAACTATTATTGGCCAATAATTGTTTCCTTTCTACCTCTTTTTTGCAAACAGGGCTATCCATTTCACCTCGTTGCTATTGCGACCTTTTGGTGAACTGCACAAATCACTTTTTTCTTAAGAGTGTTTTGTGCAGTTGTACTAAAATGTCACACGGGCAACGTCTCTACATTTCAGTGCGACTGCACAAAGGGAGATTGGTTTTGCTCTATCCTCCTCATCCAACTCCGAGCCTAATCTTCTCCAACTATTTGCTTAATCTTCTCCAACTAGTTAGTCTTAAGAGATACTGCAAAGGTGACCGGCTTCTATTTGTGTGTTTATTGTTTCATCAGCAGTCCTCTATTATCGTAATCACACTTAATATCTTTGGAACAGGGACGCTCAGCTCTATTTTAGTGGAACTGCACAAAATGATCGGAATGTTGCATGCTCCAGACAGCTACTTTTTCCCAACATGCCTTGTTGATTTAGACAGAGCTGGGGGACGTTGCTGCCAATGAAAGCATGGATCAATTTTAATTTAACACCTTCTCACAACTTTGTCTTCAGTTGTGATGTAAATATTAGCTCTGATCTGCTAATCATTGAGATGCATTAGCAAGGAAGTTAGTTTTTTATTGTTTCCGAAAGAGCATCGATGGCAAGACACACGAAACAAAAGCTGAAAGCTCAGAGCATTGTACAATTTCATGTCACTGGAAAATTATTTGTATAGTACGTCAATTATGTAAACAAATGCTGGAAGCTTGATAGCATTGCCAGAAGCCTCTTCAGCATCTGGGTCCATGTGCCATGCACAAAATTATACTCCTCCGTTCCTAAATATTTGTCTTTTTACAAATTTCAAATGGGCATATTTTAGAGTGTAGATTCACTCATTTTGCTTCGTATGTAGTCACTCGTTGAAATCTCTAGAAAGACAAATACTCCGGAGTATATTTAAGAACTGAGGGAGTAGTGCACAACCGCATGGGAGACTCAGCCCGGTCGTTGCGCCGCATTAATAGTGAGTAATGAGCAGTCAAATCATAAGCCCCACCTTTCCCACTGTAAGTTGCTCGGAAGAAGCAACCATCAATATGCTCTTCTTTGAATCCGCTCATGCTACTCCATCTGTCACTGTTTATAGAGCGCTCTTCCAAAAAAATAAAAATCTCTGGGACCAAGGCGACTAGCGATCGGCCTGAAAAATAGCATTGGTAGTTATAGCACGATGTCTATTACTAGAGGAAATAATGCGTACACACATGCATGCAGTGCTTCCACCCTGGGTACACACATGCATGCACTTACTCCATTCCATCGTACATCAAGAGAAAATTGTGGACTTGATTGCGGTTACCACGCCCTAATTAATTGAGCATTAACTAAAGCGTCTAAAGTATCTCTGGTGGTGGAAATGCAATGAGAAAAATGCATCAGAATGAAGTGCGCCCTGTAAACTGTGACGGTGGGAGGAGTAGTATGAAGGTGCAAAACCAAGTATGCGTATGGCCAGTCGGTCAACGCACCTCCTCTTGGCATATCACTAACATGTGGGACCAGAGTGTGAGCAAACCGATCTCAATTGACGGCAAAATGGCCAACCCGCCATTCCTTGAGAGAGACGAGGAGCGAGAATACACAGACGGGCTCGCACGGAGGCCAAGATATATTCGAGCATGGTTGATCGATATCATCATTCATGTTCGATGTTTTTCAATACTATAGTATTGGGCTGCCGTTTTCTGCCCTTCTCCTGAATAAATGTGTACTTTATCAGAGATTAAAATAAAATAAGAGTACAGACGCTCCAGCATGCGGTTTTAGTAGTACTACTACTACTCGTACTACTAAACCTTGCGCTTGGCTCTTCGCCTCTTCGCCTCTTTGTGAAGTCGAACAATGATGGTACTCCTTATGTTGGGTACTACAGTGTATGCCTCTGGCAATCTGACACCGAATGAACTAATGCATGTCCACCGCCTGGGCGATGGTAGGTTGCATTAGTCAAAAGGCGTAAGCGAGCTTCACCATGTCCTGCAAGCTTCTCCACATTCTGCGAGTTGATGGAACACACCAAAAAGTAGTGCTAGCCCATACTCCCTCCTTTCCGGTTAATATGGCTTAATCTATTTTGTGGGTAAATGAGAGAGATTTATTCATATATAAGCATTCTTCGGACGATCAGCGAAGAGACTGGTCACTAGGAAGTGAGGTACCCCACAAAAAAAAGAAGGAAGCGAGGTGTTTCATCAAGCCAGCTCTCAGCCACATTCAAAGTGCAGCAAGCACGGTTCGCACAAAGATGCGCCGCAAGGTTTGCTGACTTGTTTACATGCTGAATAACAAAAAAAAGAGGAAATATTACCGAGCGCTCCTATTTGTAATAGGATATGAGCCAGAATTAAGCGATAATTGTGGCGAGTGTTCCATGCAATCAACTTCCATATTATCACATGCGAGAACCCTCGAAGAGAACCAATTGTGTTGGAGATTGCTTTATCACATTTTTAAAATATAATAAGAGTGCAGACACTCCTCCATCCGGTTCCTAGTAGTATAGTACATACCTCTATAGTAGTAGTACTAGTACTAGTAAACTTTGTGCTTGGTTGTTCGCCTCTTCGGGAAGTCGAACAATAATAGTACTAGTATAGTGTATGCTTCTGGCAATCTGACACCGAATTAACTGTTGCACGTCCACGGCCTAAGCGAGGGAGAGCTTGCATTAGTGAAAAGTTTCTCCATGTCCTGCGAGACACCGCGCGCAAGCTTCTCCCATCCTGCAAGCTTCTCCTCATTCAGCAAGTTGACGGGACACAACAAAGTAATGCGAGTCCATACTGCCTCCTTTCCGGTTAATATTGCTTAATTTCAAATGAGATAAATACACTGTCTGTCAATGTATATTTGTAAAAATATGGTCAGTGGACTTCATAATACGCTCATTGCACTCAATATATACATTTTCCGGTGTTTATACGGTCACTAGCTCACCCTGGCTGAGTATGTGTGTGCATGCACGTGTAGGTTGAGCACTTGAGCATGACCGTGTGTGTTTCTCCGTGTGCTCGGACATGCATGCATTAGGGTGTCGCACGCGTTTTTGCGTCCATGTGTACGTGTGACTATTGCATGCATGCACGAGGTTGTAGTCCCTCACATTCACATGTTCATAAGTCAATGCTTTTTTGAAAACGTTGCATGCAAGGTTTAATCATTCGTTGTTCACGCATGCATTCCCGATATTAATACGTTGGTAAAGACAATTTCTTGAGGAAAACTGGCCCATGAATTCAGTACAAAGGGGACCAATAAGCCAGGACGGAGGGAGTACCAGTAGTGAACCGAAAGGAGGGAGTAGGTACTAGTAGTAAAGTACTACGTAACAACGTGCAGTAACAAAATTCCTCTATGCGCATCCTATCTACGTGTCATGCAAGAAAATAGAGATAAGTACAAGTGAGACTCGGGAACGGTCATACACGTAGGGGGAGTACGTGTAGGGGCCACTAAGGAGCAGTCAAATCACACAGCAAGTTAGTCAGAAGAAGCAACCATCATTTCACTCTTCAGTGACACGTAGGCAATATAAAATGGTTGATATATAGAGAAAAAGAAAACCACTATATATACACGAGCAGGAGCCTAAGCTACAAGCCTGCTTGCTTGGGTTGCCCTCTTCACAAGCATAGAACAACGGTGGCCACACCGTTGGTCACATATCCGGCCTGATCCCGCCGCTGGGGAAAGGGAACAATGTTCTGCATAGACGCGGTCGACATCGGCGAGGGAGAAAACCCATAGTCAGTGCGTCCCAATCGGGGGTCCCCACGGTATGGGCTGATGCCACCTCCCAACCGCCCTTCTAGCTACAGCCCGACGTCCCAGGTAGTACATCTTCCTTTTGGAGCCGGCTTGCTCCACTACCACAGCTCCCCACGTAGCTCCGTCTGCATGTCAATCTTTCTCTACTTCTATCGGCTTCTATTTGTGATGAGTTTATGTCTCATGAACTACTACCAGTACTATTATTCTAAACACACTTCTTCAATATCTTTGCCATCAGGGATGCTCAGATCAATTTTAGTGAAACTGCACAAAAGCATCGTATGATCCGAGGGTGCCAGCCGTCTTTCCTTCGACTAGTTCTACCCAGCCAGGAAATTAAATCCTGTTTAAGGTTTAGGGTTTAAGTTGTAGTGACCCCATCAGTAGTTTTTCTTTTGTACACGATCTCACAACTTTTTCCTTTAGTTGTGAAGTAAATATTGGCTATGATATGTGAATCATTGAGATGCATCAGCATGCGTGTTAGTTTTCTGTTTTTCCAGAGAAAAAATGGAAATGGAGAGAAACCAACATTTCGTTTCGTTGGATCGCGCCATCGAGCAAAACCAACGTTTAAATCACATATGTCGCGTTCGTGTCTCACCCTCCTCCACGGCTCCACCCCACACGGTCGCTCGGCATGCCACTCACCGCAAACCGAGTATATGATAACTTTCTCGCCTGCTTGTCGATGGATCGCGCCATGGAGTACTAGCACTACTGGAAGAGATTGACGAGTTGGGGGAGGATAGCGAGCTGTAGCACGGAATCCCAAGAACTTTTGACAGGTAGGTTGTGGACGGCTATTGCGACCTTTGAACGTGGAGCAGTCGCGTGCACCGGGAAGCAGCGCGGGCGACGCTCTCTCGGCCGGCACGCCGCTTCAATGCTGACGCCAGTGAGAGGTCGCGTCCGCTCTGGCCGGGCATGAATGTGGCACTGACCGTTTCAGGCGGGAAGCACGCGCGTGTGGTGAAGAGGGTTCGGGTTGGTCAGGAGCGGGCATGGCAGCGGTCCGGATGCCCGCAAACAAGAGATGATGTACGTTAATATTGCTGCGTATATAATTAACATGTAAATAATGTGCCAGCTGGAAATATGTGATTGGAGATGGAGATGGAGATGGAATTGTACGTAAACATGGGTATGCATGTCTATGTCTATGTGTGTGTGCGCGACGACTCTCGCGACCTGGAAGCGGGGGCGTGTTTTTTTGGTCGAGTTTTCTTTCTCGGTACATTAAAAAATTGTCCGCCACTTTTCGTTTCTTTTTTCCGAGAATGCGCATTTTCTATTTAAAACCACTGCTATGGAGAGATTTTTTACTCCATTGTATATATATGCTCTTGTTTGATAGGGTTTCTTGCGTCTCGCTCTCTCACCCTCTCCATATCAAAACAACATGACAATGTCCACTCTATCTCTCTCCTCACCGGTGGTCACAGATCCGGCCGAATCCCGTCCGCTGTGGGAGGTGAGGAGGTGTAGCGTTGACGTTGTCACCGTCGGTGATGGAGGAAGCCGATGCGCACCGTCCTCTCGGAGCCGGCGCGGAAGAAGGTCCTCCGCGCCCTTGTTCGCTGTCGTTGTGTGGGCAGATCCTGCCCGCCTGCCTAAGCGACATCTCGCCCACCTGAGGTATAACTTCTTGTACTGGTCCAGCTCCCCAGGTCGCTGCATGCAAGTTTTCTTCTATGCGACTACTCCCCAGCTCCCCATGTATAGTATTTAGGGTTCGTCGGCTGGTCCAACATCACCTACTATTATAGAGGAAATGCCACTCGATTTTTTTCCTGATTTATGCCTCAGTGGAGGTATACATGTTGTTTGGACAAAAAGTACATGGTGGTTGTGCGGTCATTGTCTATATGCTCCTATTGCTGTTGCTAATCTAATACTATCACTGGTTAAATGAAGAAATGCTTTTTTTCTCGGGTATCCTGGTTTAGAGAATCTCCAATGGCTTCTCTATATGGATGTCTATACTCGTTTTCCACGACGTGAGCCCAAAACAGGCATCCAACAGCTTGTCTATATGGTCGTCCAAATATACACATCCTCTAAATGTCGTTGTTAATCATGTACCACTGCCAAAACAAAGTAACAATACTATATCCTTTTTTTTGCAAACAGCGATGCGTATCTCCATACCCGAGCATGTCTTCCTCAATTTTAGTGGAACTGCACAAAATTGGATGGCCATTGTTGTTCCGCCTCACTGTCCTCTGCCACGTGGTTCTGCCTTCCTCGAGCTTGATTAATGAGAAAAACAGACCGCAATGAGGATTTGTCGAAATTCATAGGTGCCTCACCCAAACTTGATGCCAAATGGATGATGCATCACCACGATGACCTATCAATGCTCATGGTTGCGTTGGCTGGTGAAGCTGATCGATTTTCCATGAAAAACAAGCTCTCTTCCATCAATGCTCTTTGCTTGTTACCCACAAAGATGATATCCTTCATCATTTCACCTTGGTTGCATTGTTGACGCAGTCATCTTTCATGTTGGGTGCAATTTTATCACACAATTGGCTATGAACCAAATGTTTCCTCAAAGAAGGTTCGATGTTGGTACTAAGAGCATAAGTTTTGTATTGATTTCTAAGCCTTCTCACAACTTTGTATTCAGCTCCCCTGGAATTTTGTTTGTCCAGCTATTAACTTTTATTAAAAAAATGGCGTGGACTAAAAACCGGGATGGACGTAGTAGCCCTTTTATTTACTCTGCATATTAGATTTGACTGAAGTCAAAATTTGTAAAGTTTGACCAAGTTTAGGCCAAACACAAAAAACCATAATTAATGAGAGAGGGCAAACTGTACATACTCTCAAACCTTTCCGATAATTGAAATTAAAATTCATTATTTGTACACACTCTCACACGTTTCTGATAATTTGGCGCATGTGTGGTTGTTCACTTAGACTAGTCACAGTGGGGAGTACCTTAGTGTAGTGACATGCATATGTTACTAGTCTATGTTACTACCTCCATAGTGAGTAGTAACATATGTGTTGTGTCATGCATCACTTCATTTATTAGGTTAAAGACTCATCTTTTCTTGATATATGTAATGTTACAGTAACTAACTATATTACCACATGCCTATCTTTCTTCATTAATTACATGCCACATCATCTATTTTGCCTAGATAAGTGTGATGTTACCACCTATGTTAGTCCCACTATGGGTAGTTTTAAGGGAGGGTAGTGTACCGCACGTGAAGGACAGGAAGTGCGACCAGGACGCGTGGATCTTTAGTTCATCGGAAGTACTTAGTTTTCCTCACTTGTACGTTAAATAAAGAGTTTCGTTTCATACTTACACAATTTAAAATGATTGTTATGGAGAGAATAAGAAAACCACTCCGCTATATATTAGTAGTATACACGAGTACTATATGGACGTAGCTTCATTGACTTAGTGCACCTGCCTTTGGGTGTATGACAGGTGGGCCCAAAATGTGGCTGGCCCACCTATCATACAGCCAAAGGTAGGTGTAGTTAAGGCACCAGAGCTCAGTCTGTAATACAGTATATATGTAGTACACTATATAAGCTAGAGCCTCAGCACATGTTCGCTAGGGTTTGCACTCTCCACACTCTCACCGCACTACATATATATACATGCTGGAGGCTCAGCGTTCCTTTGCTAGGGTTTGCTATATTCACAGTCTCTCACCCTCTCACCGGATCTAAACAAGATTGCATTGTGGCCTCTGTATCTCTCTCCCCACTCGCAGCTGGTGAAGGAGGCGTCCATATCCCGTCGCACCGGGAAGGGAAGGACGTGCAGTGTTAACTCTATCGCTTTCGGCGAGGGAGGCAATCCACTGCCGGTTGCGCTATTCTCTTTCACCCAGCGCCTGTGCGGGAGGGCCACCGGCCCCTTCTTCCTCACTGTCCTACGTAGTGTGGGCCGATCTGGCCTCCCGGCGCACGCCTTGCCACATCCCGATGACCCGAAGGTATAAGTTTCTTTGAAACTGTCATTGCTCTAGTTGCACGCGGATCTTTTTCGATTCTGTAGTCGAATCTAGGTCTTGGTTCAAAGAGGAAAGAAGGGTGCGGTGGGGTGGATCATGAATCTAGGACGTGATTCAATGAGGAAAGGAGGGAGGGAAAGTAGTATAGACTGGCTATCCAGCCGATTTGTTGGTCGAAAAGGGAAAAAGGGGGGTAACCCAGTACACACATCTGTAAGGAACCGATCTCTTTGTTGAAAAGGGAAAGAAACTGGGGGGTCGGGTAGTTTGTGCAGGACTAGATTTGTTGCCCTCACATAGGAAAAAGGTTCAAAGAGAACAAATATGGGACCAACGTAGATATGTTGCTTAGCTACATACTCTGCATCACCCATTTATACGTGTGGACACACATGGTGCTGGCATGTCCCATGTCCCATACAACTAATTTGCTGTTGTTAATCTAAGAATGCTGCTGGAAAATTGAAGCAATACCACTATTAAAAGTAAATTACATTCTTAATGGATGTTGTTTTAAGAGAATGTCTCTGTTAATATGAACCAATGCAATAGTTTTAGAAATGCTACCATCCTACTTTGCTTTCCATCAATATAAGTTAGATGCTTATTTTTGTCGCCATTTGTTTCATCCTCCTTTATTGGCTAGTAATTGTTTCCTTTTTTGCCTCTGTTAAAACGGGGACATCTATTCAACTTGTTGCTATAGCAAACTTAAACGTCACACCGGCGACTTTGCTTGATTTTACTGCAACTGCACAAAACAAGATTGGGTTTTCCTATTCGTGTTGGCAGATTCGTAGGTGATCTTGTGTGCGTCATGATAGGTTGGTACTTGCCTTCATCAACATGATCGTGCAGTGTGTATTGACATGTTGTGCTACTTGTATTGGTATTGTTTTAAATAAATGTTGAATTCAAGCTATTGTATTGCTCCCTTTTCCAATTAAGTAGTGAACAAAAATGGTACCAACCCAGACATGATGCTTGTTGCTTTGTTACAACAAACTCTGCATCACCCCCTTTGTAAGTAGATGGAAGCACATGGTGTTGTTGCACCCACTCTCCCTTGGAATTGTTTATGCTTTTTCTTAATCTAATGTCGCTGGTAAAATTAAGCAATGCCACTCTCAGAATTAACTATTGAACTGTTTTAAGAGAATTTCTCTGTTAATATGAATCAATGCAACCGTTTTAGAAATGTTACTGTCCTATACTTTGTTTTCCATCAAGATAAGGTAGATGCTTATTTTTGTGGCTGCATGTTTCATCCTCCTTTATTGGCCAGTAATTGTTTCCTTTTTTGCTTCTGTTAAAACATGTATATCTATTCAACTTGTTGCTATAGCAAACTTAAATGTCACACCATCAACTTTGCTTGATTCCTGTGCAAGTGCACGAAACGAGAGTGGATTTCCTATTCGTATTTTATCTTTGTCTTCTCATGAAAGGTCAGTACAGGCTTTCATCCACATGATGCTGTAGTGTGCTTTGAGATGTTGTGCTACTTGTATTGGTACTGCTTTGGATAAATGTTGAATTGAAGATATTGAACTGTTTTCTTTTACCATTAAGTGGGAAAAAATTGTTCCAACCCAGACATGATGCTTGTTGCTTTGCTATAACAAACTCTGCATCACCCCGTTTATAAGTAAATGGAAGCACATGGTGTTGTTGCGCCCACTCTCCCCTAGAACTGTTTATGCTTTTTCTTAATCTAATGTTGCTAGTAAAATTAAGCAATGCCACTCTTAGAATTAACTATTGAACTGTAAGAGAAATTTCTGTGTTAATATGAATCAATGCAACCATTTTAGAAATGCTACTATCCTATACTTTGTTTTCATCAAGATAAGGTAGATGCTTCTTTTTGTGGCCGCATGTTTCATCCTCCTTTATTGGCCAGTAATTGTTTCCCTTTTTGCCTCTTAAAATAGGGATATCTATTCAACTTGTTGCTATATCAAACTTAAATGCCACACCGGCAACTTTGCTTGATTTCAGTGCAACTGCACAAAATGAGATTGCATTTCCTATTCACATCTGTAGATTCGTATTTTATGTTGGTCGTCTCATGAAAGGTTAGCACAGGCCTTCATTCACATGATTGTGTGGTGTGCTTTGAGATGTTCTGCTACTTGTATTGGTACTGTTTTAAATAAATGATGAATTGAAGCTATTGTATTGCTGTCTTTTCCCATTAAGTAGTGAACAAAAATGGGACCAACCCAGACATGATCCTTGTTGCTTTGTTACAACAAACTCTGCGTCACCCCCTTTATAAGTAGATGGAAGAACATGTTATTGTTGCGCCAAATCTCCCCTGGAACTGTTTATGATTTTTGTTAATTTAATGCCACTGGTAAAATTAAGCAATGCCACTCTCGGAATTAACTACTGAATTTTAGTTCAAAACTGCAACACTTGTTAGGGATTAGCGGGATTACCATTTTTGTGGCCGCATGTTTCATCCTCCTTTATTGGCCAATAATTGATTCCTGTTTTGCCTCTGTTAAAACGGGGATATCTATTCAACTTGTTGCTATTGCGACATTTTACTTTGCTTAATTTTGGTGGAACTACACAAAAGGAGACCGGATTTCCATATATGTGTTGAGATCTCTTTTAGGTCTTCCTCACGAGTTGTTTCAAATCTTGGTCTTGAAAGGTCAGTACCGACTTTCCTCAGAATTAACTACTGAATCTTAGGTCAAAACTGTAACACTTGTTAGGGATCGGTGGGAGTACCATTTCTGTTAGGGATCGACCAGAGTACATGTTTAAGAAATGTATTGTTCAGATAATGTCTCTGTTATTATATATTAGTTACAGTGTTTTACAAATGGTACTATCCTGCTTTGTAGTTCTTTCTACATGTTTAACCAAGGTATTGTTAAGATAATGTCTCTGTTAAAATGAATCAGTCGCATTGTTTTAGGAATGGTACTTTTCTGCTTTGTTGTTCTTTATACATGTTGAAACAAGGCATTGTTAAGATAATGTCTCAGTTAATATGAATGAATCACACTGATTGAGAATTGCTACTCTCCTGCTTTGTTTCCCATTAAGATAAGTTAGATCAGTAGATGTTTTTCTTTTGGGAGTACAAGTCATCAACCGTTATTTCTCAGTAATTGTTTCCCTTATACCTATAGTTGCTTACAGGGATATAAAAATTAAAGCTCGGTTTTATTCTAACCTTTATTTTAGTTGAACTACACAAAAGGAGCCAATGTGTCTAAGGCAAACTGCTGCATTAGTGGGTCCAGTTGGTCTTACCACTTTGCAGAAAAAAGCAGTCAATGTTTGCACTACATTACACAAGGAATGATCGAGAAGCTTTATAGAGTATTAGTAGACGATGGTGACATGACTAGTCTGCAGAGAGCATAGGAAACTTTACAACACATGGAGTGCACTGGGCAAAAAGTGCCCAAACAATACAAGAATCCAGGACAGGAATCCAAATCTGTCAATGTCATTCTAAGAAACAATGATGGAACATCTGGGTATGGTAATCTATTTATCGTACTTTCAGTTTATTATTCCACCAATTTGGTGGGTTGACACTGGGGCCAATATTCATGTGTGTGATGATGTGTCTTTGTTTTCTTGCAGCATATAAATATGAAATCCACAGGGATGCTCAACTTGATTTTAGTGGAACTGCAAAAAATGTTCAGATGGTTTGTGTCCTCCATAATACTTCATCATGCACAATACATCGAATGGTTCTCTAATCATTCATTGTCACCTTGAGGCACCAGACTATATGTTTGAATGGAGCTGCCAGCATTGGCCATTAAGAAGGGTAAGAAGAAAGACAAAAAAAGAGATGGCTGCTTTACTTGTGGTTCGGAGGAATAGTGGGCAAACAAGTGCCCAAACAAGTACCAAGAATCCATGACAGGATTCCAAGTCTGTCAATGTCACTCTAAGCAACAATGATGGGGCATCTGGGTATGGTAATCTGTTTACCATACTTTTAGTTTGTTAGCCCATCGATTGGTGGGTTCACAGTGGGGCCAATATTCATGTGTGTGCTGATGTGTCTTTGTTTTCTTGCAGCATATAAATATGAAATCCACAGGGATGCTCACCTTGATTTTAGTGGAACTGCACAAAATGTTCAGATGGTTCGTGTCCTCCATAATACTTCATCATGCACAATACATCAAATCGTTCTCTAATCATTCGTCGTCACCTTGAGCCACCAGACTATCAGATGACAAACCCTACCCATTCCACAATCATAGGCATTACATATTTTGAATGGGAAAAGCTTGTCAAAGTTTAATCATTGATGTTAGAAACAAGACATTAGTTTAATATATTGGAATTGGAAAACCATGTCAAGTTTTGCTCACTGATGTTAGCAAGAAGACATGCATTTGATATTTTTGAGTGGGACGCCCTTTGCTATGAGCAACATCGATCGTTTTTTCCTATTTCTATCTTTAGTTTAGAAGTAAATATTTACTCTGCTAAGATGCATAGTCACATGAATGTTGACTTATGTAAGGTATTTTAAGAGTTTGTTCTGAATGTTTTCTATGTAATGCCAGGCCTTGTGAGTTTGATTGCAAAGTTGAGCTTGGAATGCTGTGGCATGCGGCATCATGAGCGGTTCACCATGCCTCCTGAGAATAATGCTTCATATTGTTTTGCATGTTGATCTAATGCCCGTGATTTGCATGTTAAGAAGATCATCCTCTTATGTTGTTTCTGTGCTTAAGAAGTTCAGTGTCTTATGTTTCATTCATAGCCTATACGACAGCTCGGGTAGGTTAGAGGTGAAACCATATGGTCTTCCGACCAACTCATCATCTTAGGCCGTGATTGGATCATTGTTTTTCAACCAAAACCGCTTGTAAAATTGAAGCTTGTAAATAAAAGCAGATGGTCTCGGGCAAAGTTCTTGGTTGGTCGATTGCGACTAGTAAAATATACATTGGTCTCTCAAATTACACGTGTAACCCGCCGGTTTTACTTACAGACTTCGGGCCCTCGGTTTCATTATGCCTATATTTTACGCATTGTTTCTGATGATGAGTAAATTACACTTGTATCTTAATATAGGTGTGAAATAAACCAGAGATCCAAAGAGCGGCCTTACCATTTCATGCCGTCTTAGTCTCTCGAAGGTGCTCATAGGTGTCCGTTGATCCTGGCTTCCTGAATGAGTAGCGGACGCTGTATCAGACCATCTGTAGGGCCCACGAGGCCCTCTCCGTCGTCCTTCAAGTTGTTGCGCTTGTTGTGGTGCTGAGCATTGTCAACATGGTCAACGAACATGAGGATTCAGCAGATGACTTTATTTTGACTGGATGACAGTAGGGACCCACTAGGGCCATAGCCGTACGTACTCAAGTGCCTCCTTATTATGTACAACTATATTTTTTTGGCTTCCTCCTGGTTCCTAACATCGCAGTCCCACACCATTGTCAACCTATGTAGTCAATAATGGACAGAATTGCACAAGGAGGGGCCGACAACTATGTAGGATCGAAAGTATGTCTAGAGGGGGGTGATTAGACTACTTGACCAAATAAAAATCTAGCCTTTTCCCAATTTTAACTCTTGGAAAATTTTAACAACTTAGCACGAACAAGTAATCAACCTACACATGCAATTCTAAGAGTATAGAAACGGAATGTAAAACAATTGCATATGAAGGTAAAGTGAGGAGTTTGGAGGGAGCAAATGCAATGTAGACACGGAGATTTTTGGCGTGGTTCCGATAGGTGGTTCTATCGTACATCCACATTGATGGAGACTTCAACCCACGAAGGGTAACGGTTGCGCGAGTCCACGGAGGGGTCCACCCACGAAGGGTCCACGAAGAAGCAACATTGTCTATCCCACCATGGCCATCGCCCACGAAGGACTTGCCTCACTAGGGTAGATCTTCACGAAGTAGGCGATCTACTTGCCCGTACAAACTCCTTGGTTCAACTCCACAATCATGACAGAGGCTCCCAAGTGACACCTAACCAATCTAGGAGACACCACTCTCCAAAAGGTAATAGTTGGTGTGTTGATGATGAACTCCTTGCTCTTGTGCTTCAAGTGATAGTCTCCTCAACACTCAACTCTTTCTCATAGGATTTTATTTGGTAGAAAGATGATTTGAGTGGAAAGAAACTTGAGGAAGGCTAGAGATCAAGATTTATGTGGTTTGAATGGAATATGTTGACCTCAACACAAGTGTAGGTGGTTCTCTCTCAGAAAATGTATGTTGGAAGTATAGGCATGTTCTGATGGCTCTCTCCACGAATGAAGAGTGGGTGGAGGGGTATATATAGCCTCCACACAAAATCTAACTGTTACACACAAATCACCAAACTCGGTGGGACCGAATCATATAACTCGGTCAGACCAATTTAGTTCAAAATGTGAACGTTAGGATTTTCGGTGGGACCGATATGTCAACTCGGTGGGACCGACATGTCAACTCGGTGGGGCCGATTCCATTAGGATTAGGGCATAACGTAATCTTGGTGAGACCGATTACACAAACTCGTGGGCCGATTTTGGTAATAGGCAAACATAGAGTTGGTCAGGAAAACTCGATGGGACCGATTCGCTCATCTCGGTTAGACCGAAACGTTACGAAGGGGAAACAGAGAGTTTTCATTGCAATCTCGGTGGGACTGTCGTGGTTTTGTCATGGCAGATGTCCTCGTGAAAGGACTTAGTCGTGGAGCCATTTCTACGGGTTAGCTTAAAGGGGTTAAACCGGACAAGGGACATGGGAGTTTTATACTAGTTCGGCCCCTTACGATGAAGGTAAAAGCCTACGTCAAGTTGTGATGGAATTGCTGGGGTTTCGATGACCAGGGAGCGAATCCGCTTTGCCTGGATCTCGAGTTGTTGTGTATTGTCCCTAAACCGCCGTCGGGTCGTCCCTTTATATACATAGGTCGACGCCCGTCAGTTTACAGAGTCCCGAGGCCGAATCATCAATGTGTCCAACTTGGTCTCTATCCTCCCTATCTTACAATACAAGTTACATGAGAAAGTCGGTTTACATCTACAGGCCTTAACCCGCCTTTGGGCCTTGGGCCTTCGTGAAGCGCCACCATCCTCACGTCTTTATGGGCTTCTAATATTCATAGATTTAACCCGGCTACTCCTGGCCGGTTTATGCCCAGTAGTAATATCCCCAACATTAGGCCCCAGATTGATTTGAACTTGTTCATGTCAATCTTCAACACTTAGAAAAATTCTTGCCCTGGCACCTTCGCATGGATCTTGTAAACCGCCGTGACATCATCCTTTAGATCCGCAGTAAACCGCCATGATGTCATCTATTCGTTGAAGCCGAAGATGCCCTTCATTAATGAGTATCCAACCATCGAGGCGACAACCTTATTAAATATCCATTTTTGAGCTCCTCAATTCTCGCGCCTGTCGCTTATCTGTTCGCCTTATAAATAGGGCTGAGACCCCCCTTTTCTATTTCCTGCGCTACCTCTTCATCTCTTCTTCCTCCTCACAATGTCCCTGCACCCGAACGCCACCGCTGTCGTCAAGCTTCGTCTCTGCGTCATCCTTGGCCGCTGCATCGACGTGAACGCTCCAGAGAACCGCGGCACACCACCGCTACCTTAACACCTTCGGTAAGTTTTCCCCCTTTTCGTGTTCATCGGAGTTCGTCGCAGTTCCGGTGGTGTTCTTCTCTTTTGTTCCCAGTAGCGTAAAAAACTAGTTAGATCTGCTAGCTCTTCATGCGACTGTAGCCATAATCTCACTTTTCCTTATCTTATCATCCCCTTTATATAGAAGAAAACTCATCTAAACCTGATGAACTGATATCTGTAACTTAGTTCTTGAATATATTCTCATTTTCTATCACCCCTTAGATCTCAAATCACCATATAAATCTATGAAACCTGTTTCCCGCACTTCAGTATTTTTAGATCTGTACCCTTCACACCAATATAAGCGGTTTAACTTTTTGAAGTATGATAATCCGGCAGGTACCATTAGTCCCCTTTTAAACGGCCAATTCATTTATTCTGTCATTTCTTTCATTGCTAAACTCCGGTTTAACAATATGCATATACCTTTGCTTTTGTTCATTGCTTTACCTTTCATAAATACTCTGTCATCGGTAGTTTATAACTTCTTATGATTTACCAATTTCACATGCTTGGATTCCTTTTCCCTCAACCTGTTGTACCTTATGCATCATCCTAAATGAATCATAATCCGACATTATTTTCTTCCCAGCTCTTCACTTGCAATGGCCAAACAGTTCTATGCCTGTAACTGGGTCCCCTCCCGGGTTACTGAGGAGCAACTCAACGGAATGGTCAAGATTGGCACCTTACCAAAGAAGAATGAGATCCGGTGGCGAGTTCCTGGGCCGGAAAATCCTCCTACCCCTAAACAGGGTGAAGTGGTAGTGTTTGTTGACCATATAGGCCATGGCTTTAAACCGCCTGGATCTAAGTTTTTCCGGGATGTGCTTGCCAGCTTTCAGCTCCACCCTAAAGATATTGGACACAACTCGGTGTCCAATATATGCTACTTTCAAGTTTTTTGTGAAGCGTACCTACAAGAAGAGCCAACTGTTGAGCTGTTCCGGGATTTCTTCCATCTAAACCGTCGCACTGAGTTTGTAGACGGACCCAATACTGAACTTGGTGGCGTCTCTATTTAGAAAAGGAAAGAGGTTGAGTTTCCTCATGCCAAGCTGCACAGTCACCCCTAAGAGGGGAATCAAACTTCGTTCTATTGTAGAGACACCTCTCCTGAAGATGAGAACCCTGTGCCAGGTTAACATGCTCACCGGCTTGCTAATACTCATCCACTTCCGCAATGACTAAGTGCCAAGGAACGGGCCTCATACTCCCCACAACTCGCTAAACTTAGAGCTTTCATGGCCAACGGTTTAAGAGACGTGGACTTTGTACATTGCTGGATATCCTGGAGCATATTGTCGTTAAGTCTCCACTCCGGCTTAATGTGTGAGTATACTGGTGACGTACAAGACTCCCAACGTCATATCAATATTCAACTAATAGATGAAGAAGTCACTGAGTTTGTCAAGAAAATGTTGAATGAATCAGAAGCTGTCTACCGCCAAACCGGATTAAGCCCCTTTTACACGCAAAACAAACCACATGCTGTAAGTATTGTCTATGCTTCCGCTTTACACTTGATATTTTTGGACTGTGCAGTCTTTGAATACCGTCTGCTCATTTTTTAAACAGGGTGATGATCCGTTCTGAAAAAAAAACTCAGGAGAAACCGGTGAAGCCTTCTCGTCCTAAAACGAAAGTCGTCAAGAAAACCACAAAGAGGAAGGCACCTGAACCCATTGGTTTAGAGCTTGATGATGACCCGGACGAACCGGACACAAAGGTAGAACTTGATTCACTTGGTTCACTTTTCATCCATCTCATTGACAATGATATTTATCAGGAGGACGTTGAGGGCAGCCAAGCTGATGATGCAGAGGTAATTATCCTTTCCTCTAGTTCAGAATCTCTGCCAACACAAAAAATCCGTCAAGCAGTCCGGAAAGTAAGATTTTCTCACCCTCTTGCTCACTTGGACCCAAAATTTCTTTTGAAGAAGCAGCAGCACGAGACTTGCTGCACAACCCGGCACAGCGGTCAAACGGTCACCTCGACCGGTTTACCGAACACCCCGGTTCGAAAACGCCGACCCGAGGTCTCACCCACTCCTGACACTTTTTATCGCAAGGCAGGCTTTTTCCGACAACCTCTTAATCCATCTGATTCGAATTATCATGTGACGCCTTGTTCATCCTCTGGCGAGTCAACAGTGACACAACTCCCCCTCTTAAAACCGTTGCTAGGTAAGTTTTAACTGAATCCATTGATTCTTTGTATTTGCATGATGTTTTCATCCTTGCATATTTTCCTTTTCAGAGCCAAGGCTAGACCCAGCAAGAAAACTCGGGTGAATAAACCGTCTGAAGAATTGGTTGTTGAACCGGAGCAAACCATTGAACCGGAAGGTCCCCATGTAGACACTGTTGTTCATGAACCACCCCCTCCGGATCATGATTTGAATTAGCAAACAGAAGTTGAAGTAGCAGACCTTGCCGACAAACCGACGAGCCCGATCCATAATGACGATGGTCCACCCAGTCCGGCGAAGGCTACTGATATCCCAACAACTCCAACACAGACTATTAGTAACAAGGCAGATGATGTTGTCATCACTGGTGTTGGTTATACCTCTCCTGGCAACCCTGTCGTATTGGCGAAACATAGTGCCAAAGAAGAACGTGCTGCCATGGAAAAAGGCAAGTGGAGCACCGATCTATCAAGCTATGCCCACTTCAGTGCTGAAGCACTCCACTCTGGCTTTCTGAACCGTCTGCACACAAACCGTGATTATGAAGCCGGTTTGGTGAATCTGATGAAGGAGCGCTATGAGGTAATGACATAACTTTTCCTTTCTTAAGTCCACTTGCAAATATCAACTCTAGTAGCCCCCAAGGGCCGGTTTATGGTAGAAATCATAAATCAGGACTTTGTAGTATCTCAAACCTTGCATACTTATCCTGCATATGTCAGGTGATCCTTTGAAATAAACCAGTACTTTATCGTTGTATTCCTGTAGTTTTTCATCTGTGTAGTCCCCAAGGGCCGGTTATCTTTCGAAGGTGAACCGGGATTTTAATCAATGCTTCAACTTTGAACAGATATACATTAGCCCCCAAGTGTCAAGGATAATGCTTGCATTGTACTTGGGACTTGCAAAAAATTTTGATAATAGAGCAAATATGCATTTGCCCCCAAGTACAAAGTTCATAACTTGTTATGTGCTTGGTACTTCAAATATATACATCACACTTGATG
Organism: Triticum aestivum; assembly: GCF_018294505.1. NCBI lineage: Eukaryota > Viridiplantae > Streptophyta > Magnoliopsida > Poales > Poaceae > Triticum > Triticum aestivum. Next base: position 143,975,503 of record NC_057812.1, read on the forward strand.
ATATGTCATTCCTTCAAATCTCAGCAAGCAGAAGCTTCCAAAGCCAAGGAAGAACTGACTAATGCCTTAGCAGCCATGGAGAAGTTGAAGGAAACTTTTAATAAAGAGCGTGCCGATTAGGAGACAAAGAAGGCTGGTTTAACAAAGAAGGCCGAAGACGCAGAAGCAGCCCTGAAGCCGGTGGTTGAAGAACTGACCGGCTTAAAGCGGCAGATTAATGCCATGACTTCTACTATATTTGGTGAGTATCGTCTCACGAAATTTTTCTAATTTGTAATATCTTATCAATGGCCGGTTTGCTAATGCGTATCATGATAGGGACCCATATTACTCATCTAGGCTCCGACATGCGGATGAAACTTAAAGCGGCCTATACTTTGATAGAACAGTTGTATTCTGGATCCCAACGGGCTATCTACACTGCTACATACAACAGACCTCCTCCCTCGTTGATAAAAGAAACCATCGAGAAGCTGTCCATGTTGCCTGCCCGGCTGGAGGAACTTAAAAAATCAGCTGCAAGGTCAGGTACATTGACCGCGCTAATCCGGGCCAAGGCCTGGATTCCAGATCTTGAACCGGCAGACATCAGCCAAGGCTACCCCAACGTGAAAGAAGATGGGACAGAATTCAACAATGATGATCTCCGAAGCCTGACAACGGAAATGCGGCCTATAGCAAGCAAATTGGCGGATGAGACAGATCTATCTCATTATCAAGCGGTTTATGATGCTGATCATAAAAAATATCCTGTGTCGGTTCATAATATAGAGGATCTTGTTCTGCCAATCCGTAAGCACACTTATGCTCCTGACATTGATCCTTCTCCTCTTATAAGTGAAGAAGCCGTATTCCAAGCGTTAACCAGAATCGATTGGACAACAATTGATTTCCACCCACTTGGTAGAGATGAGGAGGATGCGCCAACTCAAGATGATCCTCAATCTTCAAGCCATCCAGATGAGGAATCATAAACCGGAAGCCAGTTTATCAGTTGCAGTCTGCCACTCCTATTGAAACAATTATTCTATTTGGGCTGTCAAAGCGCCTTGTAATAGGATAGCGTAAACACTTTATCTGTCATGCCATCGAGCATGTTTGTTTCGCTTGATACTGATAACTTGTCATGCCTTTGGGATCTATTATATGCATAGTCCATTGTGGCTTTTATTTAAATTGATCCTGCATATAAGAACTTGAAAGTGTCCTCGTGGTTTACCACTCGATGGGTCATGATGCCCAAAAATACATAACTTGGATGGATAACCAAGATTGTAATAACCACATATAAAATAGATGATACCTGTGATATATCTCGTTGGCTGACCAACTGTTGTTATAGTAAGGGTGAAAACACCAATCTGGAATTTTGATGACTCCTTTCCTCCTTGCCTGTTCATATAAAAACCATACTGGGTTATGATAATCACCAGTTTGCTCATATAATGCTGGTGACCTATAGTCAAAACCAGACCGGATCAAATTAATGCCGATTTAGAACTGATCATGTACTGTCAACTGAGTGTTGAAAGCCATGCCGGGTTGTAATATACACTAGTTTTATCAGAAAATATCCATAAATCCCTTATCAAAAGAGGTTAAAATATTTGCAACAAATACAAGAAAAATATGCAAGGATTTTCATGGGCTGCCAGGCCCTAAATCGAGGCTTTTCATGGGCTGCCAGGCTGCTGAGTTAAATCATTTTTCAAATCCTTTTAAGATGGACCTCAATCTTTAACCAATCATCGTTTTAACTTTGACAAGTTCAGGGTCTATGAGATTGACTTGTCAAACGTTCGATGGGTCATACCAGGTTTACCCGGACGGAGTGGCTTACTTAAAGAGGCAAGATAACCCGGGGTTTTAGGTGAATACACCTGGCTTCCAAGCTTGGCTTGATAGCCTATTACAAGGGTGCAAGCTTCTTGTTCTTTGAGAAGCAACGAGCCCCCAAATAATATTTGAGCTGTGCTCAGTGGGTACCTATGTTTGAGTTGTGCTTTTTGCAACATACTCTCTTTGGTTCCACATAATTTCCTTTTTTGGCTTTAAACCGATCAAGAGGTGTACCTATGGTGTAAATACGACCAAGCCCCCTAGTGATTTCCCTGTTTGGCCTTAAGCCAATCAAGAGGTGTAGCTATGGTTCGAATACGACCAAGCCCCCTAGTGATTTCCTTTATATATGTGTGGCTTTATAAGCCGGGTTAATAGAACTCCGTTTTATAAGTATAAGCCCCCATGTAACCACACATGATGTAAAAAACAACAGATACCCTACTTTAATTGAGGCTCCGGTTTATTATATAATATATACATTGTCATAAGTATGTACATAAGAAGAGCCTGTGGCTCAAGTATAGTAAGACCGAAGAAGAGCTATATTCCGCGGCTGCTTGGTCTCCTCCTCCGATTTACGTGAGTCTTCATGCTCTCGAACATCGATAAGGTAGTATGATCCATTGTGCAAATTTTTGCTGACCACAAAAGGTCCTTCCCAAGGTGGGGATAACTTGTGCATATCAGTCTGACCTTGGATGAGCCGGAGCACCAGATCGCCCTCTTGAAAAGTTCTGGTCTTAACCCGGCGGCTGTGATAACATCGGAGATCTTGTTGATAAATCGCCGAACGTGCTGCTGCTAAATCACGCTCCTCATCTAACAGGTCTAGTGAGTCCTGACGTGCTTTCTCATTCTCAGCTTCAACGTAAGCCGCCACACGGGGCGAGTCATGACGGATGTCACTAGGAGGAACCGCCTCTGCTCCGTAAACCATGAAGAAAGGTGTGTAACCCATAGATTTGTTTGGTGTGGTGTTGATACTCCATAACACGGAAGGTAACTCCTCCACCCAACAATCCGGCGTCCGCTTTAAAGGAACCATAAGCCGAGGTTTAATGCCTTTCAAAATTTCTTGATTTGCCATCTCTGCTTGACCATTGGATTGGGGGTGAGCCACTGATGATACATCAAGCCGGATGTGCTCACGTTGACAAAATTCTTCCATAGCACCCTTGGACAGATTAGTACCATTATCAGTTATAATGCTGTGTGGAAAACCAAACAGGAATATCACCTTTTTGATGAATTGGACCGCTGTGGCTGCATCACACTTACTGACTGGCTCTGCCTCTACCCACTTGGTAAACTTGTCAACCGCCACAAATAGGTGGGTCTTTTTTTCCTTGCACCTCTTAAAGGGTCCAACCATATCTAGCCCCAAAGTTGCAAACGGCCAAGTTATTGGAATCATTCTCAACTCCTGAGCCGGAGCATGAGCGCGGCGTGCAAATTTCTGACAACCATCACACCTTTTTACTAAATCCTCAGCATTAGCATGAGCCATCAACCAATAGAAGTCGTGACGAAAAGCCTTAGCCACCAAGGATTTTGAACCGGCGTGGTGAACACAATCTCCTTCGTGGATCTCTTGCAAAATCTCACAACCTTCTTGAGGAGACACACAACGCTGAATTGCCCCTGTCATACTGTAACGATGTAACTCCCCATTGACAATGGTCATTGACTTGGATCGCCGGATTATCTGCCGGGCCAAAGTTTCATCGCCTGGTAACTCGCCCCGGTTCATATAGGCCAGGTATGGGACTGTCCAATCTGGTATAACATGAAGAGCCGCTACCAACTGGGCCTCCGGGTCAGGAATAGCCAACTCCTCCTCTATGGATAGCTTGACCGACGGATTATGAAGTACGTCGAGGAAGACATTAGGTGGCACCGGTTTACGCTGGGAGCCTAGATGACTTAAAGTGTCCGCCGCTTCATTCTTTCGCCGGTCTATATGGTCAACTTGATAACCCTTGAAGTGACCAGCTACTATGTCTACCTCTCGTCGATATGCAGCCATGAGCGGATCCTTAGAATCCAAAGTGCCAGATACCTGCTGAGCCACCAGGTCCGAGTCACCGAAGCATTTAACTCGGCTTAAATTCATATCTTTAGCCATCCGAAAGCCATGGAGCAAGGCCTCATACTCAGCTGCATTGTTAGTACAAGGGAACATTAAGCGGAGAATAATAAAACTTGTCACCTTGTGGGGAAGTTAATATAACTCCAGCCCCCGAGCCCTCCAATTGCCTGGACCCATCAAAGTGAATAGTCCAATAAGTGCTGTCTAGCTTTTCCTCCGGTGCCTGCAACTCTGTCCAATCATTGATGAAGTCCACGAGTGCTTGAGATTCGATCAGTGTGCGAGGTGTATATTTGAGCCCGTGAGGTCCAAGCTCAATAGCCCACTTAGCAATTCGGCCAGTCGCCTCTCTGTTTTGGATGATATCTCCCAGAGGGGCTGAACTAACCACTGTGATAGGATGACCTTGAAAAATAATGCTTGATCTTCCGACTTGCCATGAAAACTCCATGCACCAACTTCTGCCAATGCGGGTACCTCTGCTTTGATTCAATAAACACCTCACTGATGTAATAAATCGGCCGTTGAACCGGAAACTCCTTTCCGGCCTCCTTGCGCTCCACCACAATAGCCAAACTAACAGCCCGGGCGTTAGCAGCCACATATAGCAATAAAGGCTCTTTATCAACCGGAGCCGCAAGGGCGGGTGGCTCGGCCAACTGTCTCTTCAAATTCTCAAATGCTTTATCAGCCGCGTCACTCCAGACGAATTCATCCGTTTTCTTTAGCATCTGATACAAAGGAATAGCCTTCTCCCCAAGGCGGCTGATAAACTGGCTTAGAGCTACAATCCGGCCTGCCAAGCGCTAAACATCATTGATACACACTGTCGGGGTTGGGGTCCCGGCAAACCCTTGAGGATCAAACACTGGGGTACGCGCGAAGTCTATCCCTCCAACCGATCTATGCTCTAGCTTGCTAGGATCTCGCGGACGAACTCGACGAACTCACAACATAGATGGACACAAGGTTTATACTGATTCGGGGCACCGTCGTGGTGTAACACCCTACTCCAGTGTGATGGTGGTGGATTGCCTCTTGGGCTGATGATGACAATACAAGGGAAGAACGGCCTCCTCAGGTTGAGGCGTTCTTGGGCTCGGTGAGCTTGTGTGTGTGATCCCATTTCTCCACAGTGGTGGCTAGTCCTATTTATAGAGGCCCTGGTCCTCTTCCCAAATATTGAGCGGGAAGGGAGCCAACAACGGCGGGCTAATTTGAAGGGGGACAGCTAGTACAAGCTATCCTCACAAAAGTAGTCTTCGCCTGCACAAAGTTCTAGTGGTGACGCTGTTCCGGGCTCCACGATGACCTCCGTCTTGCACTCCTTGGTCTTGGTCTTGTTGCACCGAAATGACAACCTTTGCCTGCTGCCTCGGTACTCCGTGGCTGTGCTTGCCCCCTTTGCAACAAAGAGGAAACAAGGGCGTTGTGCGGGCTGGCGCCCGCCTGGTGTCGATCGTCACGGCTCACGTCACGAAAGCCTCGTGAGGTTCGCCCCGCCTTGATATATCCGCTCCTCGTGAGCCTGCCCAGCTAGGCCACTCCGAAGGAGGTCCTGCGCCATCCTCCTCGCGAGGCTTGGCCCCTCGCGAGTGTCTTGAGTGCTTTGCTGCTGAAGATGGGTCGTACGGCCTGCTGGTTCAGCCACGCCGCGGGCCGTAGGCAGGCAAGTCTGGGGACCCCCATTCCCAGAATGCCGACAGTAGCCCCCGAGCCCAAGGTGCGCGCGGGCTTGGCTTCTCGGCGAAGCCAGGGGTCAAGCTTGAAGCGTCGCGGGGCCCCAAAGCATGCAGCCTCAGTTGACGCATGGCGGTTGATTAAACGTGGGCGTGTCCGCTTCCCCATGCTACTTCGGGAACTACTTGACCTGACAAAAGGCTGGCACGGGCGGCACTTACCTTCATTGCTTCTTCCTCGCCTCGCTCCAGATCCCCTTTCTTGCTCTCCGCCGCTGCTACCTTCAGATCTTCTCCGGCCTTGCTCTGCATCTGCCGCCCATGGTGCCACGCAAGGTCAAGACTTCCTCGTCCCCGGCTTGGTACGAGCCCGCTCTTGAGGCGCTCACTGTCACGGAGAAGAGCCTTGCCTCCGTGCTCCTGCTGATAGCGGGAGAGAGCAACGAGTGGGGGAAGATGGAGCTCCGGCTTGCCTCCGACGAGCCGGAAGCTGAGGGGAGCACCTTCTTCCCCTTCTTTTCGAGCAGCATTGCCGTCGGGTTGGTTCCTCCCTTCTCTAATTTCTTCTATGGAGTCCTCGACCACTATGGGCTACAGGCGTTGCATCTCCACCCTAACTCTGTCCTTCTCCTATCCATCTTTGCTTACTACTGTGAGGCGTACCTAGGCGTGATGCCTTCTGTGGCGCTCCTGCGCCACTTCTTCTTCCTTCGTGTCAGCGAGGGTCACATCTCTGGATGCGCCTGATACATCTCCAACATATCTATAATTTTTGATTGCTCCATGCTATATTATCTACTGTTTTGGACTATATTGGGCTTTATTTTCCACTTTTTATTATTTTTGGGACTAACCTATTAACCGGAGGCCCAGCCCAGAATTGTTGTTTTTTGCCTATTTCAGTGTTTCGGAGAAACACAATATCAAACGGAGTCCAAATGGAATTAAACCTTCGGAAACGTGATTTTCTCATCAGATAAGATCCAGGAGACTTGGACCCTCCGTCAAGAAAGCCACGAGGCGGCCACGAGGGTGAAGGGCGCCCCCCTAAGGCACGCCCCCTGCCTCATGGGCCCCTCGAAGCTCCACCGACGTACTTCTTCCTCCTATATATACCTACGTACCCCCAAACAACCGGGGACAGAGCCAAAAAACCTAATTCCACCGCCGCAACTTTCTGTATCCACGAGATCCCATCTTGGGGCCTGTTCCGGAGCTCCGGCGGAGGGTGCATCAATCACGGAGGGCTTCTACATCATCATCCAAGCCCCTCCGATGAAGTGTGAGTACTTTACTTCAGACCTACGGGTCCATAGTTAGTAGCTCGATGGCTTCTTCTCTCTTTTTGGATCTCAATACAATGTTCTCCCCCTCTCTTGTGGAGATCTATTCGTTGTAATCTTCTTTTTGCGGTGTGTTTGTTGAGACCGATGAATTGTGGGTTTATGATCAAGTCTATCTATGAATAATATTTGAATCTTCTCTGAATTCTTTCATGTATGATTGGTTATCTTTACAAGTCTCTTCGAATTATCAGTTTGGTTTGGCCTACTAGATTGGGTTTTCTTGACATGGGAGAAGTGCTTAGCTTTGGGTTCGATCTTGAGGTGTCCTTTCCCAGTGACAGAAGGGGCAGCAAGGCACATATTGTATTGTTGCCATTGAGGACAACAAGATGGGGTTTTTATCACATTGCATGAAACTATCCCTCTACATCATGTCATCTTGCTTAAGGCGTTACTCTATTTTTAACTTAATACTCTAGATGCATGCTGGATAGCGGTCGATGAGTGGAGTAATAGTAGTAGATGGAGGCATGAGTCGGTCTACTTGTTTCGGACGTGATGCCTATATACATGATCATACCTAGATATTCTTATAACTATGCTCAATTCTATCAATTTCTCTACAGTAATTTGTTCACCCACCGTAGAATACTTATGCTCTTGAGAGAAGCCACTAGTGAAACCTATGGCCCCTGGGTCTCTTTCTCATCATATCAATCTCCATCACTTTATTATTGCTTTGCTTTTACTTTTTACTTTGCATCTCTATACCAAAAATATTATTTATCATCTCTATCAGATCTCACTTTCGTAAGTGACCGTAAAGGGATTGACAACCCCTAAGAGCGTTGGTTGCGTTGAGCTATTGATTTTGTGTAGGTACAGGGACTCGCGCGTAGCGTCCTATTGGATTGATACCTTGGTTCTCAAAAACAGTGGGAAATACTTACGCTACTTTGCTGCATCATCCTCTCCTCTTCGGGGAAATCCAACGCAGTGCTCAAGAGGTAGCAAGAAGGATTTCTGGCACCTTTGCCGGGGAGTCTACGCAAAAGTCAACATACCAAGTACGCATCACAATCCCTATCTCCCGCATTACATTATTTGCCATTTGCCTCTCGTTTTCCTCTCCCCCACTTCACCCTTGTCGTTTTATTCGCCCTCTCTCTCTATTCTCCTTCTCCTTCTCTATTTGCCTCTTTTGCCCGTTTGCTTTTTGTTTGCTCATGTGTTGGAATGCTTGTTTGTCACGATGGCTCAAGATAATACTAAATTGTGTGACTTCACCAATACCAACAACAATGATTTTATTAGCACTCCGATTGCTCCTCTTACTGATGTTGAATCTTGTGAAATTAATGCTGCTTTCCTGAATCTTGTCATGAAAGATCCGTTCTCCGGCCTTCCTAGTGAAGATGCCGCTACCCATCTTAATAGCTTCGTTGATTTGTGTGACATGCAAATGAAGAAAGATGTCGATAATGATATTGTTAAATTGAAGCTATTTCTTTTTTCTCTTAGAGATCGTGCTAAAGCTTGGTTTTCATCTTTGCCTAAAAATAGTATTGATTCATGGAACAAGTGCAAAGATGCTTTTATGTCTAAGTGTTTTCCTCCTGCTAAGATCATCTCTCTTAGAAACGATATTATGAATTTTAAACAACTTGATCATGAACATGTTGCACAAGCTTGGGAGAGAATGAAATTAATGATACGTAATTGCCCTACTCATGGTTTGAATTTGTGGATGATTATACAAATATTTTATGCCGGATTGAATTTTGCTTCTAGAAATCTTTTCGATTCGGCCGTGGGAGGCACTTTTATGGAAATCACTTTAGGAGATGCTACTAAACTCCTAGATAATATTATGGTTAATTATTCTCAATGGCATACTGAAAGATCTACTAATAAAAAGGTGCATGCGATAGAAGAAATTAATATTTTGAGTGGAAAGATGGATGAACTTATGAAATTATTTGCTAATAAGAGTGTTTATTATGATCCTAATGATATGCCATTGTCTACTATGATTGGGAATAACAATGAATCTATGGATGTGAATTTTGTTGGTAGGAACAATTTTGGTAACAACACGTATAGAGGAAATTTCAATCCTAGGCCTTATCCTAGTAATCCCTCTAATAATTATGGTAATTCCTACAACAATTCTTATGGAAATTATAATAAGATGCCCTCTGATTTTGAATCTAATATTAAATAATTTATTTCTTCACAAAAGAATTTTAATGCTATGATTGAAGAAAAATTGCTTAAGATTGATGATTTGGCTAGGAACGTTGATAGAATTTCTCTTGATGTTGATTCTTTAAAGCTTAGATTTATTCCTCCTAAACATGATATCAATGAGTCTCTCAAAGCCATGAGAATTTCCATTGATGAGTGCAAGGAAAGAACCGCTAGGACGCGTGCTATGAAAGATGCCTTTATTAAAGCATGTTCTTCTAGTTCCTATGAAAATAATGATGAAGATCTAAAAGTTATTGATGTGTCCCCTATTAAATCTTTGTTTTGCAATATGAATCTTGATAATGATGGGACTGAATATAATCCACCTTTACCTAGAAGGTGTTCCAATAATTCTGAATCTTTTGATCTTGATGCTAAATTTTATAAAAGTGGGATTGAAGAAATTAAAACCCTAGATATTGATTGTATTTCCTTGTTGCAATCCGTGCTAAAATCTCCTCACGCTTATAGTCAAAATAAAGCGTTTACTAAACATATCGTTGATGCCTTGATGCAATCTTATGAAGAAAAACTTGAATTGGAAGTTTATATCCCTAGAAAACATTATGATGAGTTGGAACCTACTATTAAAATTAAAATTAAAAATTATGAGTTTTATGCTTTGTGTGATTTGGGTGCTAGTGTCTCTACTATTCCCAAAACTTTGTGTGATTTGCTAGATTTCCGTGATTTTGATGATTTCCCTCTAAACTTGCATCTTGCGGATTCCACTATTAAGAAACCTATGGGAAGAATTAATGATGTTCTTATTGTTGAAAATAGTAATTATGTGCCCGTAGATTTTATCGTTCTTGATATAGATTGCAATCCTTCTTGCCCTATTATTCTCGGTAGACCTTTCCTTAGAACGGTTGGTGCAATTATTGATATGAAGGAAGGGAATATTAGATTTCAATTTCCATTAAAAAAGGGCATGGAGCACTTTCCTAGAAAGAAAATAAAATTACCATATGAATCTATCATGAGAGCCACTTATGGATTGCCTACCAAAGATGGCAATACCTAGATCTATTCTTGCTTGTTATGCCTAGCTAGGGGCGTTAAACGATAGCGCTTGTTGGGAGGCAACCCAATATTATTTTTATTCCTTGGTTTTTGCTCCTGTTTAGTAATAAATAAATTATCTAGGCTCTGTTTTGGTTGTGTTTTTTGTGTTTAATTAGTGTTTGTGCCAAGTAGAACCGTTGGGAAGACTTGGGGAAAGTCTTGTTGAACTTGCTGTAAAAAACAGAAACTTTAGCGCTCATGATAACTGCTGTCATTTTTATTTCGAGAGTGCTATTTAGTTAATTATTTTTGAAGATGATTAATAGATAAACTCGTCACGTCCAGAAATTTATTTTAGAATTTTTGGGGTTCCATATCTTGCGCTAGCTACAGATTACTACAGACTATTCTGTTTTTGACAGATTATGTTTTTCGTGTGTTGTTTACTTATTTTGATGAATCTATGTCAAGTAAAATAGTTTATAATCCATAGAGAAGTTGGAATATAGTAGGTTTAACACCAATATAAATAAAGAATGAGTTCATTACAGTACCTTTAAGTGGTCTTTTGTTTTCTTTCGCTAACGGAGCTCACAAGATTTTCTACTTTAAGTTTTGTGTTGTGAAGTTTTCAAGTTGTGGTAAAGATTTGATGGATTATGGAACAAGGAGTGGGAAGAGCCTAAGCTTGGGGATACCCAGGGCACCCCCAAGATAATCTAAGGACACCTAAAAGCCAAAGCTTGGGGATGCCCCGGAAGGCATCCCCTCTTTCGTCTACTTCTATCGGTAACTTTACTTGGAGCTATATTTTTATTCACCACATGATATGTGTTTTGCTTGGAGCGTCTTTTATGATTTGAGTCTTTGCTTGTTAGTCTACCACAATCATCCTTTATATACACACCTTTTTAGAGAGCCATACATGATTTGGAATTTGGTAGAATACTCTATGTGCTTCACTTATATCTTTTGAGCTTTATAGTTTTGCTCTAAGTGCTTCACTTATATCTTTTAGAGCACGGTGTTGGATTTGTTTTATAGAAACTATTGATCTATCATGCTTCACTTAAATTATTTTGAGAGTCTTAATAGCATGGTAATTTTCTTAAAATCCTAATATGCTTGGTATGCGAGATTAATAATCAAACTTTCGTATGAGTGTGTTGAATACTAAGGAAATTTGATGCTTGATGATTGTTTTCAGATATGGAGGTAATAATATCAAAGTCATGCTAGTTGAGTACTTGTGAAATTTATAAATACTTGTGTTGAAGTCTGCAAGTCCCGTAGCATGCACGTATGGTAAACGTTATGCAACAAATTTGAAACATGAGGTGTTATTTGATTGTCTTCCTTATGAGTGGCGGTCGGGGACGAGCGATGGTCTCTTCCTACCAATATATCCCCCTAGGAGCATGCGCGTAGTGCCGAGGTTTTTGATTACTTGTATATTTTTTCAATAAGTATGTGAGTTCTTTATGAATAATGTTGAGTCCATGGATTATACACACTCTCACCCTTCCATCCTTGCTATCCTCTTCGGTAACGTGCATTGCCCTTTCTCACATTGAGAGTTGGCGCAAACTTCGCCGGTGCATCCAAACCCCGTGATATGATACACTCTTTCACACATAAACCTCCTTATATGTTCCTCAAAACAGCCGACATACCTACCTATTATGGCATTTCCATAGCCATTCCGAGATATATTGCCATGCAATTTTCCATCATTCCGTTCATCATGACACATTCATCATTGTCATATTGCTTAGCATGATCATGTAGTTGACATAGTATTTGTGGCAAAGCCACCGTTCATAATTGTTTCATACATGTCACTCTTGGTTCATTGCATATCCCGGTACACCACCAGAGGCATTCATATAGAGTCATCTTTGTTCTAGTATCGAGTTGTAATCATTGAGTTGTAAATAAATAGAAGTGTGATGATCAGCATTATTAGAGCATTGTCCCAAGTGAGCAATAAAAAAAGAGAAAGGCCATATAAAAGAGAAGGCCCAAAAAATGATAGAAAAACAGAGAAGGGACAATGTTACTATCCTTTTACCACACTTGTGCTTCAAAGTAGCACCATGATCTTCATAGTAGAGAGTCTCTCATGTTATCATTTTCATATACTAGTGGGAATGTTTCATTATAGAACTTGGCTTGTATATTCCAACAATGGGCCTCCTCAAGTGCCCTAGGTCTTCGTGAGCAAGCAAGTTGGATGCACACCCACTTAGTTTCTTTTGTTGAGCTTTCATACATTTATAGCTCTAGTGCATCCATTGCATGGCAATCCCTACTCCTTGCATTAGCATCAATCGGTGGGCATCTCCATAGCCCATTGATTAGCCTCGTTGATGTGAGACTTTCTCCTTTTTTGTCTTCTCCACATAACCCCCTCATTATATTCTATTCCACCCATAGTGCTATGTCCATGGCTCGCGCTCATATATTGCGTGAAAGTTTATAGGTTTGAGATTACAAAAGTATGAAACAATTGCTTGGCTTGTCATCGGGGTTGTGCATGATGAGAGCATTCTTGTGTGATGAAGATGAAACATGACTAAACTATATGATTTTGTAGGGATAAAATTTCTTTGGCCATGTTATTTGAGAAGACATAATTGCTTAGTTAGTATGCTTGAAGTATTATCATTTTTATGTCAATATGAACTTTTGTCTTGAATCTTTCGGATCTGAATATTCATACCACAATTAAGAAGAATTACATTAAAATTATGCCAAGTAGCACTCCGCATCAAAAATTCTGTTTTTATCATTTACCTACTCGAGGACGAGCAGGAATTAAGCTTGGGGATGCTTGATACGTCTCCAACGTATCTATAATTTTTGATTGCTCCATGCTATATTATCTACTGTTTTGGACTATATTGGGCTTTATTTTCCACTTTTATATTATTTTGGGACTAACCTATTAACCAGAGGCCCAGCCCAGAATTGCTGTTTTTTGCCTATTTCAGTGTTTCGGAGAAACAGAATATCAAACGGAGTCCAAACAAAATGAAACCTTCGGAAACATGATTTTCTCATCAGATAAGATCCAGGAGACTTGGACCCTCCGTCAAGAAAGCCATGAGGCGGCCACGAGGGTGGAGGGCGTGCCCCCTGCCTCGTGGGCCCCTCGAAGCTCCACCGACGTACTTCTTCCTCCTATATATACCTACGTACCCCCAAACGATCGAGGACGGAGCCAAAAAACCTAATTCCACCGCCACAACTTTCTGTATCCACGAGATCCCATCTTGGGGCCTGTTCCGGAGCTCCGCCGGAGGGGGCATCGATCATGGAGGGCTTCTACATCATCATCCAACCCCTCCGATGAAGTGTGAGTAGTTTACTTCAGACCTACGGGTCCATAGTTAGTAGCTAGATGGCTTCTTCTCTCTTTTTGGATCTCAATACAATGTTCTCCCCCTCTTTCGTGGAGATCTATTCGATGTAATCTTCTTTTTGCGGTGTGTTTGTTGAGACCAATGAATTGTGGGTTTATGATCAAGTCTATCTATGAATAATATTTGAATCTTCTCTGAATTCTTTTATGTATGATTGGTTATCTTTGCAAGTCTCCTCGAATTATCAGTTTGGTTTGGCCTACTAGATTGGTTTTTCTTGCCATGGGAGAAGTGCTTAGCTTTGGGTTCGATCTTGCGGTGTCCTTTCCCAATGACAGAAGGGGCAGCAAGGCACGTATTGTATTGTTGCCATCGAGGATAACAAGATGTTTTTTTATCATATTGCATGAAACTATCCCTCTAGATCATGTCATCTTGCTTAAGGCGTTACTCTTTTTTTAACTTAATACTCTAGATGCATACTGGATAGCGGTCGATGAGTGGAGTAATAGTAGTAGATGCAGGCAGGAATCGGTCTACTTGTTTCGGACGTGATGCCTTTATACATGATCATACCTAGATATTCTCATAACTATGCTCAATTATGTCAATCGCTCAATAGTAACTTGTTCACCCACCGTAGAATACTTATGCTCTTGAGAGAAGCCGCTGGTGAAACCTATGGCCCCCGGGTCTCTTTCTCATCATATCAATCTCCATCACTTTATTATTGCTTTGCTTTTACTTTGCTTTTACTTTTTTACTTTGCATCTCTATACCAAAAATACCAAAAATATTATTTATCATCTCTATTAGATCTCACTTTCGTAAGTGACCGTAAAGGGATTGACAACCCCTAAGCGTGTTGGTTGCGTTGAGCTATTGTTTTTGTGTAGGTATGAGGGACTCGCGCGTAGCCTTCTATTGGATTGATACCTTGGTTCTCAAAAACTGAGGGAAATACTTATGCTACTTTGCTGCATCATCCTCTCCTCTTCGGGGAAATCCAAGGCAGTGCTCAAGAGGTAGTAGCGCCAACTTCGTCGCGTCCGGCAAGGCCAACTCGATCTCGAGCACCGGGAAGAGGGCCGACAACATTCGATCCAAATGGGTCACGGTGGACGCCAAGCTCGCCCATCCACGCCTGACGTTGCCGACGGAGGCGCCCCGTCAAGGCAGGGAGTGGCCCAGGGCGGAGCTTGTCGATGAGCGGGCAACGTCAGTGTTGGAGTAGATGATGGCCGACCTGAAGCCGGGCAATGCGAGGGTGGCCAAAATAACAGGAGCGATGCTCCCGAGGGAGTTCTTGACGCTGCGGGTCGCCCCACTCCAGGCGTGTGTGCCCCTTCTGGCAGCTTGAAGGAGGGGAGAACAAGGCTTGCCTGAGGCCGGGGGACCTGCCTGACGATGAACTAGACGCCGGTCTGCGCCTCCTAGTTGGAGACAACCAGGAGTACCCGCCTAGCGCCTTCATTCCCCTGTTCCAACGCAGGGACCAGGAGGAATTCGTCGCCTCCAGGTCAACTTTTGATGTGCGCGGGCCGGTGCCGCCGGTGCTTTCGGGAGCTCCTTCGGCGCCAAAGCCGGTGGAGGTGTCTTCTGGCGAGTCTCACGGAGAGGGGGAGGCGGAGGATGACTCTGAGGAGACCCCGGAAGAGGCGGATGAGACCTCCCCTCCGAGCAAGGCCAAGATTCTTCGCGCCCTTCCTGATGATGCTGAAGCCGGCGCCTACCAAGGAGGGAAAGAGCAACCCCTCGTCTCGACGAAGGGTAGGTCGTCACTTGTGGACGATGGTGCCGCCATCACTCCAACACCTCCTGGGGCTGGATCCGGTTCCGCCTCCGCACCGCATGGCGCCACCGGAGCCTGACTCCCAGGTCCCGAAACTATCGGGCCTCAAGCTCCTCAAGCGAAAGGTGGAGTACCTTGCGGTGGACCGGTAGGTGCTTTGATGTTTGCTTGGTCCTCGCTGGTGCTTGTTTCTTCTTGACGCTCGCCCTTGGTTGATCAGGCCGACATCTTCGGCGAAGAGGACGAATGAAGGGAAGGCAGCTGTGCCTCCCTCCGCAGAGCTAGGGGCGACATCGACCGTGTCTCCCTAGCCCGGTCGTCTTCACGGGGCCAAGAGGAGCATCGCCGCGTGGAGTCAGCCCCCAAGGCCCCGACGGCTCCGGAGGTGCCGGTGCTTGGCGCGGCTGATGAGGTCCTAGCTGCTCCGGAGCCCGCGATCTCGCAAGCCCTGGTGACTGCGCCACTCCCACCTACTACTGTGTCTCCACTCCTCGGTTCCTCTGCTCCTGCTGCCGTCTTGGAGCGTGTCTTTTCAGAGATGACCCAACTGCAGGCGGATCTCTTGAGCGCTAACCCGTGCCTGGTGGCCGGACGTCTGGAGTTGGCCTCCGGCTAGCTTCACTCTGACCTGGCGGTGCGCGCGGCGCTGGGCCAGGCTGTTGCGGCTTCCGAGAGGGAGAAGCAAGGGGGCGCCAACGCTGCAGGCGATCATGAGGTGGCGCTGAGAGACGCCAAGGCCGCCCGCGACCGCTGCCAAGTGCTGGAGGGCGAGTTGAAGAGCCTGCGTGACAAGCACGCCGAAGAGGCACACCGCCGCCAGCCAGAGGAGAAGGAGATGAAGGCCCGGGAGGAAGCCGTCAAGAACCACGATGCTAAGCTGGCGGAGCTGGGGAAGGAGCAGGCCGTCGAGCGCAACCGGTTGGAGGAACTGGAGCAGAAGATAGAGGCGAGGGAGGCCGACCTTGCCACCAAGGCGCGAGTCCTGGCCGAAGACCGTGTTGCCTTCGCCGATTTCGAGAAGAGATCTCGCGAGGTGCTGAAGACGCTGTACGAGGGTGGCCTGGAGGACGGCCCTGCCGAGCTGCTTCCTCTCGTGGTGAAGGCGCTTGAGGAGGTCGTTGAGGGCCTTGGTCCCAAGGCGGAGGCAGAAGCTCAAGTTCTGTCCATGGCCGCACTGACTCGCGTCCTGAGCCATCTGCACCTCCGCGACCCCACCGCCCGCCTTGATGAGCTGCTAGAGCCTGTAGCTGAAGACCTCTGTGACGCTGCCGCCGCAACTGTTCAAGGTCACGTGGAGGCTTTGCTAGGGAAGTTCCACAGCTTTGTCTCCGGTCCTTTGTCTGGGAATGGCGCGGATCCTGCGGCTGGTGGTGAAGGCGAGCGCATCGTCGCCCATGGGGAAGCACCTTCCGCAGGCGACGGCAACATCCGGGGGTGACCTACGGCTATTCTTCTCATTCCTTTCCTATGTCATACATCAGGCCTCGTGGAGGCATTTAGACTTTTCATTTGATATCGTGAGAACAATGTGCTTGTAATATTTGCTTCGAGATTTTGCGTTTTCCTTCCTATTTGCTTTGTTCTGCGTCGGCAGAGCCCGGCCCCGCGCATACCTCAACCACCGTTGGGCCGACCGGAGACCAGGACGGACCAAGGAGTGAGGGGCTACGTAACCAGTTAGGCTCCTGAGTCGCGATGCTTAGGAGTCCCCCTTGACGTGCGAAGAGCATATAGGGAGAGTTCATGAAGATAGATTAATGTTCTACGTCTGCAGAGCCCGGCCCCGCGCATACCTCAACCGCCGTTGGGCCGACCGGAGACCAGGACAGACCAAGGAGTGAGGGGCTACGTGACCAGTTAGGCTCCTGAGTCATGATGCTCAGGAGGCCCCCTTGACGTTCAAACAATTTCCATACCTGCCTCGCCGAGGCCTCGGGAGGGGTGCATGACGCCCAGGTCCGGGGGACCTGGTTGGGTGGCATGTGCTTGGGCGTGACCCGAGCACAGCCCCCGTGCCCAGCCCCCTCGCATGACTCTGCCGAGGGGAGGTGTCGTGGTGGGACTGGGCGTTGAGCTCTGGGCTCCCTGAGGTTGGTACGGCCATGGGGTCGCCCTCAGTTGTTTATCACCAGCGCGGAGCATAGTGCTTCCGCTTGTGCACGGGCATAGCCGCTCCTCGGCAGTGTCGACAGCCAGCGCGGAGCATGGAGCTTCCACTTGGGTGTGGGATGGGTGCCCTCCTCCGGGAGGAGCCCCTGGGGCTTGTACAACCCCGCCCTGACACGTGGCTTGCACGACAGGGCTGCGAGGTGTATCTAGGCACTCGTGAGCCACTGCGGGACTCACGAGGCCCTACCTCAAGGTGGGTTGCGCCTGGTCTTGAGTCTTGGTGGTTGTATGTCCCTGCAAGGTGGTTAGATGCAAGCACTCTACGTCCTCAGGTCCCGGCCCTCGAGCGAGCTCAGCTGCCGCTAGTATGCCAGGTCGTGATGCTGTGCTCAAGGCCAGGGGGTGAGGGCTGGAGAGCCAGTAAGAGCTCCTGAGTCGCGATGCTCAGGAGCCCCCCTTTTAACATGCAAGAAAATTGCATGGGGCGAACGGACCCGGGGTGGGCGGTAGTCAAATAGGAGAAAGCAGTTTGGCAGGTTAAGAATGAAGAGCAGATCGACTAGGGTAAATGCAGGAAGATACATGCCACTGGGTCTAGCCCGAGCGGCGTGGGATGATGCAGCCCGAGGGGCGCCTCCAGCAAATTAAGCTAAAGACATAAGTAAAAGGGATACATGCCGCAGGGACGGACCCACGCGGCCTGGGAATAGTGCAGCCCGAGGGGCGCTCCCAGCTTAGACGAACTTGGAAGATGTCACCTGGGTCTGTAGACGAAGTAGAGCTGGTGCATCTGAAGCCACACGTTGAAGGAATGACTCCTCATGAGCCGCCGGGACCCTGAGCCTTAGGAGGCTCTGGGAGCTCAGGATGTTCCCTGAAGGTCGTCGCCATCTCCTCCCGAACAGCGTGGTACCTGGCCTCCTGAGCCGCTAGTACACGCCGCAGGTTGCGTTGATAAGCCGACGCCACGCTCAGCAAGCCAAAGGGCATGCGAACGTAGCTGTGTGGTGGACCCTCACAGCGGCCCGCACATGATGGCCAGAAGAGTTCCTGAGATGCGGCCCTGTTGAGCCCTGGGATGTCGATGCAGGCGCGCAGCTCAGCACCCTCGCCTGGGTGGTGAGCCACACTCTGCGAGCGGCTGTCGCCACGCATGGCTCTTGTGTCTTGTTGCTCTTGGGTGGTCTTGGTGATGAACTCCTGGGTGGTGGGCATTCCTCGCCTCATGCCCCCCTGCGGAACATATGCCGCGAAGCACGCTTCCAAGTGGTGCCCAAGCAGCTCCCTCGTGAGAGTGGCAAGGTCTGAGGCCCTCCAGAAGAGAGCCCCCGAGCCTTGCCCGAGGAGGGCGTCGGGCGCGCTGTCCTATGCGGTGGAGGGAGGCGCCCCTGGAGCAGGTGCCGATCCTGACGAGGCTCCTGATGCGACGCCATCTTCTTGGAGTCTTGCACGGCGCGGTAGCTTCTTCTTCGGTATGGTCTCCGGAGGGCCCTCACTTCTGCAGACAGGGTTGTCAATTGCCACGGCTTGGAAGGCGCGCTCAAGGGAGAGCACCACATCCCTTTCTTCACATGGGACCGCGATGACCCCCCCGCTTCCTGGCATCTTGAGGACGTTGTAGTCGTGGTGAGTGACTGCCATGAACTTGGCCAGGGCTGGGTACCCAAGGACGGCGTTCTACGGCAGGCGGATGTGTGCGACGTCGAAGTCCATGAGCTCGGTGCGGTAATTCTTGCGCTCCCCAAAGGTGACAGGTAGGCGGACCTGCCTTATTGGTGTGGTCAAACCATCTGTCACTCCTGAGAAAGGCTTGGTTGGCCGGAGCTGCTCATAGGGCACTTGGAGGCTGTCGAATGTGTCGGCGGATAGGACGTTCAGCCCTGTGCCGCCGTCGATGAGAGTCTTGGTGACTTGCACATTGCTGATGACTAGGGAGCATAGCATAGGGAGTGTGCCCGCGGCGGCTGCGCACTTGAGCTGGTTGGCCGAGCTGAAGATGATGGCGCATTCGGACCATCAGAGCGGGCGCGTGGCCTCGAGCTTGGGGATCTCCGCATTTACTTTGCGAGCGAACTGTTTGAAGATGCGCTGAGAGGCTAGGGCCTGAGCACCGGCCAGGATGCAAGCGACCGCGCGCGGCTCCTGGAAGCCCCCAGCCCCCTCGTCCTGGTGATGGTCATCATTCCTCCTTGGCGGCGGCAATGGGGGAAGACCGGCGTTGCCTTGGGGGCGATCCTCGCGAGGCGGGTCTCTCCAGGCGCCCTCGCGAGGTTGATCCTGCCAGCGGTCCTCGCGAGGCCGATCGCGCCACTCCTGGCGCGGGCCTCGGTCGTCCCAGCGTCCTCCTCTGCGGTCGTAGCCCCGGTCGCTGCGCTCGGGGCGTCGGCCGAAGCATCCTTCTCGAATAGCTCTGAGCTCTTGGCAGTCGCTGGTGTTGTGGGTGTTCATGTTGTGGAAGGCGCAAAAGGGCCGGCCGTTCTTGGATGACTCGAGCTGATCTCTGCCTCGGTTGGTGTCGGGCTCCGCTGCGAGCACGACTGCCTCTTTGCGCTTCACATCCTTGGCCTTGGCCTTCTTTTCCTCCACTCCTGTAGCTGGAAGCTCCAGAGAGAGGCGCCCCTCCTCAGCTCTTGTGCACCTGGTCGCCAGGTTGAACAACTCCTGAGATGTGCAGAGCTCCTCATGGATGGCCAGCTCTTCCTTCATCTTGACGTCGTGGACGCCGTCGGAAAACGCGGAGATGATGGCCTCGTCTGAGACCTTGGGAATCTTGAGGCAGGTGTTGTTGAAGCGCTGGATGTACTTCTGGAGGGTCTCTCCTGGCTAATGCTTGATGCGGCGTAGGTCGCCCGTGACCGGTGGGCGGTCACGAGTGCCCTGGAAGTTGGTGACGAAGCGGTCGCGCATCTCGTCCCAGGAGGAGATCGAGCCGTGCTGCAGGTTCAGGAGCCAGGAGTGGGCCCCATCCTTGAGAGCCATGGGAAACTAGTTCACCATGACCTTCTCGTCGCCGTTGGCTGCTTCGATACTGAACTCATAGAGCTGTAGGAACTCCGCGGGGTTGGCGGTGCCGTCGTACCGTGGAGGCAGATCTGGCTTGAACTAGCCTGGCTAGGCAACGCTACGTAGCTCAGGGGTGAAGGCGCGGCAGCTTGCCGTGGTTGTCGGGGCTCGCCTCGGGAGCGGAGCTTGGTATTGGCAAGGTCCGCGCTGCGCCACTACAGGCGGCGCACGGTCTTGACGAGGTGGCGCAGGGAGCGCCGGTGCGGCTTCTCGCGGTCGCGGGACTTGTTGGCAGCTCCTTTCTTCACGCGCGGGCGCCGGGCGTGGCGGATCGCATCGCGGAGGCGCCGTCTTGGGGTCGAGGTGGTGGAGGCGTGCCACGGGCCCCGTTGCCCGCAGCATGCTGAGGGGGAGGCAGATAGTGAGACAGCGCCAGAGAGCCCCCCGCGGCTCGGACAAGCTCAGCGACGCGGTCGAGACACTCTTCATAGACGCCGTCGACAGGGCGGTAACGCAGGAGCTCGTTTGCTGTGATGAGCGCGGCCGGCGCCTCCAGGGGAGCGCAGTGCGCGTGAGACGAAGAGCCATCAGGGGCGAGTGATGGAGTACCGGTGCGGCCGTCCTGCCGCACCGACGGATGTTGCAAGGACGCATGCTGCTCGTTTCCCACCATGCCGGTGGCTGTGTTGGCGGCGGAGGACAGAGATCAATGAGGCGGACCACCGACGGGTGCCGTCTGAGCGACGCGGGCGGCGAGGGCGGCCCGACGCTCAGCTCAAGCACGGCGAGTGTCCGCCATGGAGACAACGGGGTGACGGAGCGATGAGTGATGCACAGGAAGCTATGGCGCACCCCTACCTGGTGCGCCAAATGTCGGGGTTGGGGTCCTGGCAAACCCTTGAGTCTCGAACACTGGGGTGCGCGCGAAGTCTATCCCTCCAACCGATCTACGCTAACTTGCTAGGATCTTGCGGACGAACTCGATGAACTCACAACACAGATGGAAACAGGGTTTATACTGGTTCGGGCCACCGTCGCGGTGTAACTCCCTAATCCAGTGTGATGGTGGTGGATTTCCTCTTGGGCTGATGATGACAATACAAGGGAAGAACGGCCTCCTGAGGTTGAGGCATTCTTGGGCTCGGTGAGCTTGTGTGTGTAATCCCCTTTCTCCATAGTGGTGGCTAGTCCTATTTATAGAGGCCCTGGTCCTCTTCCCAAATATTGAGCGGGAAGGGAGCCAACAACGGCAGGCTAATTTGAAGGGGGGCAGCTAGTACAAGCTATCCTGACAAAAGTAGTCTTCGCCTGCACAAAGTTCTGGTGGTGACGCTGTTCCGGGCTCCACGATGACCTCCCTCTTGCAATCCTTGGTCTTGGTCTTGTTGCACCGAAATGGCAACCTTTGCTTGCTGCCTCGGTGCTCCGCTGCTGCGCTTGCCCCCTTTGTACCAAAGAGGAAACAAGGACGTTGTGCGTGCTGGCGCCCGCCTAGTGTCGATTGTCACGGCTCACATCACGAAAGCCTCGTGAGGTTCGCCCCGCCTTGATATCTCCGCTCCTCGTGAGCCTGCCCAGCTCCGGCCACTCCGGAGGAGGTCCTACGTCGTCCACCTCGCGAGGCTTGGCCCCTCGCGAGGGTCTTGAGTGCTTTGCTGGTGAAGATGGGCCATATGGCCTGCTGGTTCAGCCACGCCGTGGGCCGCAGGCAGGCAAGTCTGGGGACCCCCGTTCCCAGAACGCCGACACACGCCGGTTTAGCCAGGGACGTGATAGCTGAAATTTTTTCCGGGTTAGCCTCAATGCCTCTATTAGACACCAGAAAACCCAAGAGCTTGCCTGCCGGACCACCAAAGACACATTTAGCCAGATTAAGCATCATCTTATAGACCCGGAGTTTGTAAAAAATCTCTCTCAAGTCATCTATCAATGTTTCCTCCTTCCTGGACTTCACCACAATGTCATCCACATAAGCATGGACATTGCGCCCAATCTGTTTATGAGGACAATTCTGAACACGGCGCTGATAAGTTTCTTGGGCACTCTTGAGCCCGAAAGGCATAGACACATAGCAGAAGGCTCCAAAGGGAGTTATGAAAGTTGTGTTCTCCTGGTCCTTAACTGCCATTTTAATCTGATGATAACCAGAATAAGCATCCAGAAAACACAAACGGTCACAACCCGTCGTAGCATCAATAATCTGATCAATACGCGGGAGAGCAAAGGGATCAGCTGGACAGGCTTTGTTCAAGTCTGTGTAATCCACACACATATGCCAAGTGCCGTTTTTCTTAAGTACTAGCACCAGATTCGCTAGCCACTCAGGGTGAAAGACCTCCACAATAAACCCTGATGCCAAGAGCCGGGCTACCTCCTCACAAATAGCCTTACGCCTCTCTTCATTGAAGCGGCGAAGAAACTGCCTGACCGGTTTAAACTTGGGATCTATATTAAGGGTGTGCTCAACGATTTCCCTCGGTACACCTGGCATGTCAGAAGGCTTCCCTGCAAAGATGCCGGTTCTCACCGATAAACTCGATGAGAGCACTTTCCTATTTCGGATCCAGGTTAGCGCTAATGTTGAACTGCTAAGATGAATCGCCAGGAACAAAATCAACCGATTTAGTGTCTGCAGCCGATTTAAATTTTAGCGCCGGATCATGCTCTGTAGTTGGCTTCTTCAGAGAAGTCATATCTGCCGGATCAACATTGTCTTTATAAAATTTCAGCTCTTCTGTGGCACAAACCGACTCCGCCTAAGCCGCATCCCCTTCTTCACATTCCAAAGCAATATTCCTGCTCCCATGTACCGTGATGGTCCCCTTGTGGCCTGGCATCTTAAGCTGCAGATAAACATAACACAGCCTTGCCATGAACTTAGCATAAGCCGGCCTTCTGAACAGGGCATGATATGGGCTCTTGATTTTCACCATCTTCAAAAGTCAAAGTTTCTGATATTGAATCATGATCATCTCCAAAAGCCACCTCTAGGGCTATCTTGCCAACTAGGTACGCCGATTTACCAGGCACCACTCCATGAAAGACGGTGTTTGACGGTTTAAGATTCTTATCTGTCAGCCCCATGCGACGGAAGGTATCATAGTAAAGGATATTGATACTGCTCCCTCCATCCATAAGCACTTTGGTGAACTTGTAGCCCCTGACTTGAGGAGCCACCACTAAGGCCAGATGACCCGGATTATCAACCCGGGGCGGATGATCCTCCCGACTCCATAAAATGGGTTGTTCAGACCAGCGCAAATACTGAGGCAATACCGGTTCAACGGAGTTCACGGCCCTCTTGTGAAGCTTCTGATCGCGCTTACACAAGCTAGTGGTAAAGACATGATACTGCCCACTATTCAACTGCTTCAGATTGCTCTAATAACCCGACTGTTGCTGCTGCTGATTCCCTTGATGGTTATAACCTCCCTGATTGCCCTGATTCCCTTGATTTCCATGTCCGGTCTGATTGCCTTGGAATCCTGAACCGGAGCTGCCGCCTCCATAACCCGGCCCATGAAAACCACCTCCTGAACCGCCGGGCTAGCCATTGTCGTATTGAAACATATTGGAATTCTTGAACTCTCGCATGATGAAACAATCATTCCAAAGATGTGAAACTGTCTTCTCCTTTGATCCGTGCTTTGGACAAGGTTGATTTAACAGGCGCTCCAGATTGGGGCCTGACCCTCCACCCCTCTGAGGCGATTTGCCCTTACGACAATGACCATTATACTAGGCGTTGGTGTTAGCCACAAAGTCCTGGCTATTGTCCGCTTTGCGCTTACCGTTGATCCCATGACCTATCGGGTTATGCTGCTACCACTTGGCATTGCCGTTCTTTTTCCCTTTCCCCGGTTTATCCTCTTCCAAATCAGGGTCCTTGGTACTATCTGAATCGGCATATTTAACCAAAGCGGCCATAAGCGTTGACATGTCATTACAGTGACGTTTGAGCCCCCCCCCCAACTTCAGTTTTAATGGCATGAACCGGTAATTGCCCTCCAACGTCAAAACTGCTGCATCTGCATTGATGCGGTCTAATGAATGCAAAATAGCTGAGACTCGCTTCACCCAATGGGTCGTAGACTCCCCATCCTATTGAACACAAGCGGCTAGGTCCACAATTGACATGGGCTGCTTACATGTATCCTTGAAATTCTGGATAAACTGGCTCTTCAACTCGGCCCATGACGCAATGGAGTTAGCTGGTAGGCTCTTTAACCAAGTACGAGTTGTTCCTTCCAACATCATGGTGAAATACTTAGCACACACCGCTTCATCCACATCCAACATATCCATTGCCATCTCATAACTCTCAGCCCATGATTCAGGGGGTAAATCGACAGTGTAATTGGGCACCTTGCGAGGGCCTTTGAAATCCTTGGGCAGTCGTACATTGCGCAAGGCTGGGGTGAGGCAGGGCACCCCAGAAGAACTGAAGACCACACCTGGCTCCACTGAGGTGGTTGGACGAACCGGAGTAGGCTGACGAGCTGCGTGCTGAGCTGCTAACTTGGCCTCTCGACATGCTTGGCCATGATCCACCACATCTTGTGCATTAGCACCACCACCTACTGGGTTACGGTGCCGCGCACTGCTTGACATAGTCGGTTCATCAATATGCCTGCTGTAGCTCCGGCTTTGACGGGGGGGGGGTGGAATGGATCCTGTCACGACTATGCGAATAAGCCTGCTGCTGGGCTAAAGCTGTTTGGAGGAGTTCCCTAGCCCGTCGTGTCTCAACCGCCACCGGTGACTCGCCTTCGATCGGGAGAGCTGCCAATCATGAAGCGGCGGCCACAATGTTGTCCAACGGGTTGGAGTAATGCCCCGGAGGCATCGGAATGCGCTGAGACACAATGTTGTTCTGACGAGGCGGGTCCATCGTGCGTGGCTGAACCGGCGCTCCTGTTACCGGTGCCTTAATCTAGTTTACCACTAGCTGGTTACTGGTTCCCGCTCCGGGTGTGTTGAAGAGGTTCCTTGCCTCCAAGGTTGATGGAAGGCGCGATTGGTATCTCCTCCTCATGACATCATCTGATGCGCTCCGATCCAGCATAAGACGGTACGCCCGAGCCTCCAATCCGGCCCGCTCCGCATCCATCCAGGCGTTCTCTGCCGCCAGGTCCGCTTTAGCTTGGGTTATCTGATCCTTCACCTTTGCAATCTCCGCGTTGTGCTGATCCCGGTTTGCCGCATCCACCTTCGTTTCTAGCAATGTTGCTAAAGTGTCGAACAGATCGGACAAAACCTGAGCCGGAGGCGGTGCAGAGCCCCCTGCTCCCACTAGCGTTGTTGTTGCTGAACCGGAGATCATTGCCGCGGCGGTAGAAGAGTGTTGCACTGGTTGTGTACCAGCCATGAAGACCGCGACTCGGCTTGGCAGATCGAGGGGGTCTGGAATACTGTTACCCTTGGAACCTCCACTAATCCGGCCATCCTGCAGTTGGTACAGGGACTCGATCTCTTCGGTTGAAGACTCGTCATTGGAACAGACAACGGTTTCCCCATCAGATGACGGTCCATCCTCATATTCCGCTCCATGGATGACACCTACGAAAACATTCCTCGCTGCAGGCTGAACCTGGGTAGGGCTTGCACGCTGAGCCGTCTCGATGATGTCGGAGCAGGTGTCCGGCTTAGGGCCCGGTTCGCCGATCTTGCCGATGAAGACGTGAATCCCACCAAAGGGGACTCGGTACCCGTATTCAATTGAACCGGCTTCGGGACCCCATCCTGCATCGTCGGTGTAGAGCTTGCCGCGACAACTTCTAGTCATACGGCCCATGGCGTATCCCTTGAGTCCTTTGAAGCTGCCCTTCAAGAACTCGAAACCATCATGCGATAGCCCCATGGTGGGCGCCAACTGTCGTGGTTGTGTCACGGCAGATGTCCTCGTGAAAGGACTTAGTCATAGAGCCATCGCTACGGGTTAGCTTAAAGGGGTTAAACCGGACAAGGGACACGAGAGTTTTATTCTAGTTCGGCCCCTTACGATGAAGCTAAAAGCCTACGTCTAGTTGTGATGGAATTGCTGGGGTTTCGATGACCAGGTAGCGAATCCGCTTTGCCTGGATCTTGAGTTGTTGTGTGTTGTCCCTAAACCGCCGCCGGGTCGTCCCTTTATATACATAGGTCAACGCCCGTCGGTTTACAGAGTCCCGAGGCCGGATCATCAGTGTGTCCAACTCGGTCTCTATCCTCCCTATCTTACAATACAAGTTACATCAAAAGTCAATTTACATCTACATGCCTTAACCCACCTTTGGGCCTTGGGCCTTTGTAAAGCGCCACCATCCTCATGTCTTTATGGGCTTCCAATCTTCATAGAGTTAACCCGGCTACTCCTGGCCAATTTACGCCCAGTAGTAATATCCCCAACAGGGACCGATCACTCATCTCGGTTGGACCGAAATGTTACGAAGGGAAACACAGAGTTTGCAATCCCATCTCAGTGAGACTGAGATCCCTGTCGGTGAGACAGAAGTGACTAGGGTTTCTGGCAGTAGCTATGTCAAGTGAACTCGGAGGTGCCGGATAGAAGATTTCGGTGGGGCCGAGTTTGACTTTTAGTTTGGGACATATGTGGATATGAGAAAATGGTTGAGGGTTTTTGGAGCATATCACTAAGCATTTTGAGCAAGCAACTCATTAAGCAACACCTCAACCCCTTTTAATAGAATTGGCTTTTCCTATGGACTCAATGTGATCTTGGATCACTAAAAGTAAAATGTAGAGACTTGTACTTTGAGCTTGAGGCAATCTTTGGTCCTTAGCATTTCAGGGGTCCACTTTCTAATCCATGCCATGCCAATCATTGGGCTTTTCTTGAAATATTTATCTTCAAGTAGCATTAGCCCAATGAGCTATATGTTGTTAGGAATTACCAAAACCACCCAGGGATAGTTGCACTTTGAATCTCCCCCTTTTTGGTAATTGATGACAACATATAGATCAAAGCTTCGACAAATGACTATAAGATTGAAGAACATCATCGCTTTGAGAAGTATGTGATAAGCAAGAACTCCCCCTAAATTTGTGCATTATTTAAAATTTTCTTATGAATGCAAATGCACAATCGATTAGGATCATGGGTTACTCTTCCATGTCACATACATCTTGGTGGAGCGCTCAAAATGATAGAGATTAGAAGCATGCACTCATCACCATGCAAGTGAATGATCATATATGGAATATAAAGGATAGCATCATTCAACCAAACATTAATGTAGCATATGATCAACCACATGATCACATAAGTATCTCACAAGGACATAAGGACATAAAGTATCTCACACAAGAACACAAAAAATCCAACCAAAAGCAAGAGAGATAAAAGGTAGACACACACTCTCTCTCTCTTGAAGCCTATGATCTATACATATTTCTCCCCCTTTGGCAACAAGTTGCCAAAAAGTTTGAAAATGCATAGTGCTATACGTCTCTCAGGCTTGGTCTTCGGGAGGTGGTGTAGATAGAACTCCAAGGACGAAGGCTTCCGATGACATAGTTGGAGCTGATGGAGTGGGTGCTATAGGTGGCATTGGAGCTGTCGCTGCTGGTGCTGATACTGAAGCTCTAGCATCTGAGACTGGCACTGCAGCAGACCTTGGACCTCGTGGCACATGTTGAAAAGCATCAGCGGTTGCTTTTCCTTTCCTCCCCTCTGCTTCGTCCTGAAGCTGCTCAACTGCAGTCTGAATCTCAGTCACCTTCAGATCAAGATCATAGAATTTTGTTTCCACAATCCTATCCAGGCTCTCCTAATTCCGAGTCAGGGTGGCCAAGCCCTTCTCAATCCTCAGTGTAGCTTGAATCAGATAGCCTAACTAATCTTGCTTGCTCTTCAGGAAGACTCGAGATGCCTCTTCAACACTTGGCATCTGGGCAGCTTTCTCAGCCTTTTTCTTGGCTCTCTTCTCCTGGACATGAGCTGATGATGATTCCTCCTCATTCATCACAACAATGTTGTCTTCAAATTCAGGATGTAGAGGTAGATGCTCCCTGTCCAGCAAATAAGTCCCTGTGCCCATCTTAGAGTTGATGAGCTCCTGAATATGTGGAGCATATCCACAACTCCTCTTTTGATAAGCAGCAGTCCTCTTGATCATTTCGACAATCAAACTCATAACTTTGAACATTTGGGGAACATCAAAATTTTGCAGCATGTTGATGGAGTGTCCTCGGATCATCTTGTGATCTCCTGACTTGGGTAGCAATGTGTGCCTTAGGATCCAGTTGATCCTAGGCAGACCAGACAACAAGAAATGCACAGATCCAAGCTCATGAGTTTCCAAAGCCTTATCAGGGATCTCCTTCTACATGTTTGCCATTGAGTTGTGGTCTTTCTTCTTGGTGGCATACACATCCAAGTCACCTTCATGTTCTTTGGGGGCATTGATTAGCTTGGCCCATTCTTCAACTGTGGACTGGTACCTAGTACCCTCAGACATCCAAACTATCCTTCCATCTGGATAGAAGTGGGCAGTGGAGAAAAACTGCATGATCAAATCATCATTTCACTAGGTGAGCTTTTGTCCAATGAATTCATCAACTCCACATGCCTTAAAGCTATCATACACTTCAGGGAAGTGATATTCATTTTCCCGGATGAACTCCCAGTCCACCCATTTCGTGTCACACACTATGGGCTTCTTGTCAAGAAGAATTGTCTCATAAAAATCTTGTTGTTCCTTTGTATGGAACCTGTAGTCAACTGTAGTCCTCCTCCTAACAGCATAGGGATCAGAATGTCTCCACAACCTCAGTCTTGCATCTTTCCTGATGTGCATGTCCTCAGCGACTGGATGAGCATCATTGTGGTCAGGAATTTTGGGTTTCAACTTCCTCAAAACAAGAGAATCATCTTCCTCTTCTTCAGCTTCAGGCACTGGGGCCTTGTTCTTCTCCTCAGCAGGTATACTCCTGGTGTTCCTCTTGGGCTTCGGGGGTTTCTGAGCAGCAGCCTTGGGAGAAGATTTGGGCTTAGATGGAGCATCCCCTGACTTGATTGCATCTCCCATAAGCTTCTGAACCTTAGGAGCTTGTGCAGCATCCTCTTCCTCCTCCTCTTCTTCTGAATCTCTCATAATGGAGGATCTACCAAGTACTTTGGCAGTGGTCTTCTTGACCCTTTGTTTTCTTTTCTTTCCTTCTCCAGCAGCCTCTCCAGTTGGATTGGAGGTTTCAGCAGTTGAGGCTCTCACCTTTAAGGTTGGCACCCTCTTGGCAAGGGCCTTCTTGTGCAAGCCAGGCTTAGTTGATGCAACTATGCCATGCTCTTTCTTCAGCACCTTCTTCTTGGAGCTGACTTCTTCCTCAACAGCCATGTAATCCTCATCTTTAGAATCTGAGATCTTCTTCTTCCTTGTTCTGGTGGCTGCCTTGGGAAAGTTGCTTGGTGTGCTCCTGCTGCCCTCATCAGAAGTGCTAGAGGGACTAGTGCCCTCACTCAACTGCACCTGTTCCTCTGACTTATTCTGGTTGTCGCTCTGGTCAGACATTTCTGCAAACTTACTGACAGCAGACCTTGTGAATAGATATGGATGAGGTAGAGTGGATGAGAATCACAAAGTGCAGAGTTTTGCAAAAAAATGACTTAAAAACTTAGTTTTAGTTCTTCACAGAAAGCATTTCGGAGCTACCGATTTGTAAACTCGGTGATACCGAAGCAGCTTTTGGAACCTAAACTAGTGAACTCGGTCACACTGGGTCACAGTTCGGTGGCACCGAGACTGCTAGGGTTTCACAAAGAATCGAACTCGGTCAAACCGATTTGCAGTTTTCGGTCAGACCGAAAGTGCAACTGCAATGGCCTAAGCCAAATCGGTGAGACCGATTTCTACAATTCGGTCGGTCCGAGATGAGTCCGGCGGAGTCCTAACCCTAAATTTTCAAATCAAACCTAACCTAAGGGATGTTTTCAGTGGATAGATTGATTGCAAACATGGTCATGATCATGGAAAAGTAATGTGCTATGAATCGGAGTTAAAGGAATAGCACAAAAGATCAAACTCATACCCTAATTTGGCGGAGTTCGCTATGGCGGCAACGGAGGGGCAGAAATCCATTGACGGCAACGGAAACCGGTGGCGGGAGGTCGCTGGCAGCGAGAGGATGATCCAGAGACCCGAGGTGGCAGAGCAGGACACGCGCGGGCTGAGAGTTTTTGAAGGAATTTCCAAAATCTCACCTGTGGGTATATATATCCCGACCTTGTCGGTGTGACCGAGTGGAACAACTCGGTGGCACCGAGATGCAGAATCGCAAGCGGTTGCTGCAACTCGGTGTGACTGAAAAGTTCAAATCAGTTGCACCGAGATTGAAAACCTAGATCAACTTAGTGATCTCGGTGTGATCGAAATGGATGACTCGGTCATACCGAAATGCACAAAGAGGTTTTGGAAGTTTAAGTCTATGACGAACCATGGACTCCAAGTGCTCCTCACACAGAGTGGTTTGAATCTGACTTGATCAAACTTTGTGATGTAGCATGAATAGAGTTTGAGATGAGAAAAGCATATATAGCTAGAGGGAGTTCTTAGGCATTCTTGTCAATCCATTTGGCAAAAGAGAAAAAGCCAAACAATCAAAGCAACAAATGGATGTCCTTGAATGAGTAAAATATGCAACCAACATGCTCACACAATAAGATGGAAAATGAAATATGTGACAAAGCATGCACAATTACTCTAGCATCTAACAAGCAATTTGGCGATGGCTAGGTCATCTATATATGAGTATATTGACTTAGGAGTCAAATGAGAACATTTGATCATAGGTCATACTCGTTGTTTAAGAACAAGTGGGGTTGCCACTTTTACATAAAGCATTCTTGTGTTCACACCATTAGAGTTGCTTTAGCTCAATTGATTAGAGTAAAGCTCCCCCTAGATGTGATATCCCCCCTAAGAGGGATGAACTAACCTTGTGTTTTGTCGATGATGACTTCATGTAGGTGTTGAAGATGTAGATGCTCAATGTTGATGTAGATCTTTTGGAGAAATCCTTTGGAGTGAGTTGCACTTTCAATACCTACACGGGTTAGTCCCACAAGGAACAAACAAGAATATCCATGGACATAGAGTTATATTCACATAGGATGATGTGCATGAAAGCATTAGGTTACCTTGTCCCTTGTCTTACCAACAAGAGGGTTTGTGACTCCTTGAACTAGTGCAAGATATGTAAGTTGTTTGCACTTGTCGTCGCCAAAATGATATGAGTGAAGTATGTTGGCGGAGTCACCCTCAAGAACTCTCTAGTTCCTCTTCTTCGGGATCCACACCATCTTGATGGGAATCCTTGGAGTTGTAGTCGTACTTGATGAAGTAGAACTTGATGTAGTCTTGGGAATCCACTTGACCAAGGCTTTGGAAGCTTCCTCAAATGCATCAATCTCCTCTTGAAGCTTGTCCTTGCCTTTTTGTGTGTGGTCTTGTGGTGTAACATCATCTTGAGCTCATGTTCCTTGGAAAGAAGTAGGATCATACTTCTCTTCTTGAGGAACAAATTTCGTCTTGGGGTATTGATCTTCTTCCCACTCAACTCCATTGGCATTGAACTTTCGTTCAAAACCAACACCTTGATTCGTCTCGTGTCTTCCTTGCTTGCGTACAATTTCCTCAAGTTGCTTACTTCCAGCAAGGCTCTTGTAAACACCTTTCTCTATACTTCCCTTCAATAAGCTATTTTCTTGCTCAAGTGTAACTTGGCTAAGAGAATCATTAGTCGAATCAAGAGAACTACTAGGAGCAACATCATTGGGTTTAGCATGATTATTGTTACTACTAGAAGAAGAATCTTTCTTACTCTTGTTTCTAGATTTAACTTGTGGCATGTAAGTAGACAAGAGTAAACGCTTGGCAATGTAAGAAGAACTTTTCTTGCGATGATCATCATTGATCGCTTTTAAGAACCCATGCTCTTGCTCAAGGTTGAGCTTTTCGAAGCGTAACTTCTCATGAGTCTTTAAAAGTTATCGATGATTTTCCAAGGTAGTTTCATGAGCTAACTTAAGAGTGTTTAGCTCTTTAGTTAGACGCTCAATCTCCTTCTTATCATCGTCATTCATTTTGTCTTGATTAGCATGATTAATAGCAAGTTCGTCATAGTTTTCATCACTAGAATTCTCAACAAGTAAATCATCATCACCTAGCAAGTCATCTTCATCACTATTGAAATCAACATACTCGGGGTGTGATACTTTTGGGCCTTTAGCCATGAAGCATCTTCCAATTCCTTCATTTGGTGACTCAAATATGTCGTAGGAGTTGGTTGACACAAGTGCTAGACCGGCAACACCTTCATCTTGAGTATATTCGGAGTCAGAGTGATAACTTCTCTCGGAGTGATCATCGGAGTCAGAGCCGGATACCCATTCACCAACGTGAGCTTGATGTCTTCATTTTGTGTAGCCCCTTGATGATTTGTCCTTCCTTTCCGAATCCTTGCTTCTCCGTGATGTTCTTCGTTCATAGCGGTCATCTCTACTCCTTCTCTCTCTTGGTGGTGATTCTTCTCTCCTACTCCTCCTTTTGGGAGAATCTTCTCTTCTTTTGTAGGGAGTCGTACACTCATTGGAGTAGTGTCCAGGTCTTCCACAATTGTAGCAATTTCGTTCACGACTCAAAGATCTTTTGTCATTGTTAGGCTCAATTCTATTCTATTCTTGCAAAACTTGTTGAAGTTCTTCACAATTAGGCTCAATTCTTCATTGAAGTTTTGTTTCTCACTTGATGATGTGGGAGCATCACATGAGGCTTTGTAATCACCACTTGACTTGTTGTGAAGCTCTTCATTATCCTTGAGTGACATCTCATGAGCAACAATCCTTCCAATGACTTCCGTTGGCTTGCGATCTTTGTAATTGGGCATCATTTGGATCAATGTGCACATGGTATCATATTTTCCATCCAACGATCTTAGGATCTTCTTGATGATGAATCTATTGGTCATCTCTTTACTTCCTAAGCCGGCAATCTCATTGGTGATGAGAGCAAGCCTAGAGTACATTTCAGCGACACCTTCACCATCCTTCATTTTGAACTTGTCAAGTTGACTTTGAAGAACATCCAACTTGGATTCATTGACGGAGTCGGTACCTTTGTGCATATCAATCGAAGTGTCCCAGATTTCCTTTGCATTCTCAAGACGGCTGATTTTGTTGAATTCTTCGGGGCACAATCCGTTGAAGAGAATATCACAAGCTTGAGCATTGTATTGCAACATCTTCAACTCTTCCGCGCTAGCCTCACGGTTCGGTTCTCACCCATCAAAGAATTCACCTTGCAAGCCAATACACACAATAGCCCAAATGGTGGGGTTATGTCCAAGAATATGCATTTTCATCTCATGCTTCCAACTAGTAAAATTAGTACCATCAAAGTAAGGACCTCTACGGTGGTAATTTCCCTCACTAGACGCCATACTCTCCTAGGTTGTGAAACCAAGGCTATGATCACCAAAGCTATGGAAATCAAGGCAAATGGAGACCAAAGCTCTGATAACACTTGTAGGATCAAAAGTATGTCTAGAGGGGGTGATTAGACTACTTGACCAAATAAAAATCTATCATTTTCCCAATTTTAAGTCTTGGCAGATTTTAACAACTTAGCACGAACAAGTAATCAACCTACACATGCAATTCTAAGAGTATAGCAGCGGAATGTAAAACAATTGCATATGAAGGTAAAGGGAGGAGTTTGGATGGAGCAAACGCAATGTAGACACAGAGATTTTTGTCGTGGTTCCGATAGGTGGTGCTATCGTACATCCACGTTGATGGAGACTTCAACCCACGAAGGGTAATGGTTGCATGAGTCCATGGAGTGGTCCACCCACGAAGGGTCCATGAAGAAGCAACCTTGTATATCCCGCCATGGTCGTCGCCCATGAAGGACTTGCCTCACTAGGGTAGATCTTCACGAAGTAGGCGATCTCCTTGCCTGTACAAACTCCTTGGTTCAACTCCACAATCTTGACGGAGGCTCCCAAGTGACACCTAACGAATCTAGGAGACACCACTCTCCAAAAGGTAATAGATGGTGTGTTGATGATGAACTCCTTGCTCTTGTGCTTCAAGTGATAGTCTCCTCAACACTCAACTCTCTCTCTCATAGGATTTGATTTGGTAGAAAGATTACTTGAGTTGAAAGCAACTTGAGGAAGGCCAGAGGTCAAGATTTATGTGGTTGGAATGGAATATCTTGACCTCAACACAAGTGTAGGTGGTTCTCTCTCAAAATATGTATGTTGGAAGTGTAGGCATGTTCTGATGGCTCTCTCCACGAATGAAGAGTGGGTGGAGAGGCATATATAGCCTCCACACAAAATCTAACCATTACACACAAATCACCAAACTCGGTGGGACCGAATCATATAACTTGGTCGGACCGATTTAGTTCAAAATGTGAACGTTAGGATTTTCGGTGAGACCAATATGTCTACTCGGTGGGACCGATATGTCAACTCGGTGGGACCGATTCCATTAGGGTTATGGCAGAACGTAATCTTGGTGAGACCGATTACACAGACTCGGTGGGACCGATTTTGGTAATAGAAAAATAGAGAGCTGGTCAGGCAAACTCGATGGGACTGATTCGCTCATCTCGGTTAGACCGAAACATTATGAAGGGGAAATAGAGAGTTTGCATTGCAATCTCGGTGGGACCGATCGCTCATCTCGGTTGGACCGAAACGTTATCAAGGGAAACAGAGAGCTTGCAATCCCATCTCGGTGAGACCGAGATCCCCATCGGTGAGACCGAAGTGACTAGGGTTTCTGGCAGTAGCTATGTGAAGTGAACTCGGTGGCGCCAGATAGAAGATTTCGGTGGGATGAGTTTGACTTTTGGTTTGGTACATATGTGGATATGAGAAAGTGGTTGAGGGTTTTTGGAGCATATCACTAAGCATTTTGAGCAAGCAACTCATTAAGCAACACCACATCCCCCTTTTAGTAGTACTGGCTTTTCCTATGGACTCATTGTAATCCTGGATCACTAAAAGTAAAATGTAGAGTCTTGTGCTTTGAGCTTGAGCCAATCTTTTGTCCATAGCATTTTGAGGGGTCCACTTTCTAATCCATGCCATGCCAATCATTGAGCTTTTCCTGAAATATTTATCTTTAAGTAGCATTAGCTCAATGAGCTATATGTTGTTAAGAATTACCAAAACCACCCAGGGATAGTTGCACTTTCAAGCTGGGTCCAAGCAGCTCTAGCAGTATTTGTGTTTTTGAGGTGTGAGCACTGCTGATTTTTTCTTAAGTGATGTTTTCATTATTGTTCAGAGGAGAGTAGGGTATTAACTGGGCGGGCTGTGGCCCGTCTAGCCCAGGCCAGATATCCAGCCCAGATATTATTATTTTTTTCAAGCTGAAAATGGCTAGCCCAGCTATACTTTTTTTAGGAATACCGAGGCAAGGTTAACTTGTTATTCTCCGCCCCGCTGGGCTGCAAATCTTTCCTAGGAGGGATGCATTAGGCTTAACAGGAAAATGGGCTTTAATAAATATTAAATGGGATGTAATTATAAAAACTGGTTAGTAACTATGAAAAATGCATCAAATACTAATTAGTTTATAAAATATTATTTTTTGATTTTGAAAATTTTAATTTCATTAATTGTTGCGTGCGCAATGTTTCGTTGGATTTTTACGTAATACAAATTTATATTGAAATTGTATTTAATATGACTAGAAATTTCGGGTTAAAAATATTTTGGATCCCATCAAAATGTGGGTAATTTTTTCAAATTATATTTTGAATGGTTGGTTGAAATTATTAATCATTGATCTTGCTAGAAAATGGGTTGTACTTTTAACAAACTGTAAATGGGCTGTAGTAAATTCCATTAGAATTCAAAAATGGGTTGTACATTCTTACAAAAGGAAAATGGGCTATAAGTTATCTGCCACACACTTGTGGGCCTACTAAGTTGACGCGTCCCCTAAAAAAAGTAAGTTGACGCGTATGCAAGGCTTTGTCAACTTATAGTCAACACACGGTTCTAGCAGCAGTTCCCGTTGGATGTCCATCCAACGGATGTCGTGCTTCTTCTTCAACCTCGGATATTCTAGCTTCGGCCGCCCAAAAAATGATTCCTCCCCCTGACATCTGGGGTGCACCATTTCGGAGGCTAATTTGTGGGCCTACTAAGTTGATGCGTACCAAGGGCTTTGTCAACTTAGTCATTATAAAAGATTCTAGCTACAGTGACCATACCATGTCCATCCAACGGTCGTCGTGCTTCTTTAACCTCTGGTCTTCTTGTTCCAGCCGCCCAAAGCAGCACCGGTCTGTCGCCTGCTCCTGCCTCCCATGGCCGGCTATGCTGCCGCAGAGGCCTCACCGCCCCCTACTACTCCCACCGCGGACCAGGCCATCCCTCTACTCACCCACACCCCCTGTTATTCTGCGGCGGCGGCAGCCTCACACCGCAGCCGAACCAGTGAACCCTCGTACTCCTCTCTATGTGGACATCCACTACCACGTCTTCCCCGACTCTGCGTCGCCCCTTCCTAGGCCTCGCCGTCGTCCACCGCCCTGGTGCTCTCGACGCGGCGTGGTCAACATGGTCAATGAACGACATCCATCGAATGTGGACTGTACGTGGAGAGGCTGACAGCTGGGTCCATAGCCACGCACAAGGAAATGCATCCTTATTACATGCAAAATAATGATTCCTCCACCTAACATCTGGGACCCATCAGAAGGGCCTCTGTATTTCGCGAAAAAACATTCCCCCCGCTGACAGGTCAGACCCACCAGCTATATCTTCGCACGCAAGGAAGTGCCTCCTTATTACGCACAAAAAAATGAATACCCCACTGCTAGCTGGGACCCAGCATAGTGGGAGGCTGACTTGTGGGCCTACTAAGTTGATGGGGACGGAGGGCTTTGTCAACTTAGTCAATATGAATGATTCTAACTCCAGTGACCGTACGATGTCCATCCAACGGCTGCAGTGCTTCTTCAACCTCTCATCTTCTTGCTCCAGCCGCCCAAATCAGCGCCGGTCGTGTCGCCTGCTCCTGCCTCCTGTGGACGGCTGTGCTACCGCGGAGGCCTCACCGCCCCCTACTACTCCCACCGCTGGCCAGGCCCTGCGGCGCGTGGCAGCCTCACACAGCAGCCGAACCAGTGAATCTTTGTGCTCCTCTCTGCGTGCGCATGCACTGTCGTGTCTTCCGTGGCTCCTCGTCGTCCCCTTCCTAGGCCTCACCATCATCCACCGCCTTGGTGCTCTCGGCACGGCATGGTCAATGTGGTCAAGGTCCGACATCCATCGGAAGAGTACTGTACGTGGAGAGGCTAACAGCTGGGTCCATAGCTGTAGCAAGGAAATGCCTCCTTATTACACAGAAAATAACGATTCCTCCACCAGACAGCAGGGACCCACCGGACGGGCCACCATATTTCACGAAAAAAACATTTCCCCCCTGACTGTTGGGACCCACCAGCTATATCTTCGCACGCAAGCAAGTGCGTCCATATTACGGGAAAAAAATGATTCACTCCCAGACTGCTAGGACCCACTAGCTACATCTTCGCACGCAAGGAAGTGCCTGACATTCGGGACCCACCTGGTCGAAGCATACATAGCATTGTCATTCTGGTCGCGAACGTGTACGTACATAGTGGTCAATGTAGAGACGCACGCGTGTCGTAGTAGAGGCGCGCACGTGTCGTAGTAGAGGCACGGATGTAGCATGTACACATACGTACAATGGCCAGGGTGCAAGAAAGAAAATACGGCCATGTACGTCCATACGGGCGGGGGGTCTTGAATGCCTACTCGCGCATACGTACAGCTAGGGCTCGTGTACATGGCTGGGTCGAAATGGAGAAGCTGCGCCGTCATCGTGTTCATGGGGAGGCAACCTGCTGGGTCAGAACAGAATGCGTCGTCGTGTTCATCGGGAGCCAACCGTCTTGGATGGAACAACCAATGGAAACGAGGCCTTGCATACCGCAGAATAGAGGAAATGGCCTTGTGTTCGACCAGCCACGATCGAAACGGGATCCTATTCATCGGGAGGGGTCTGGCGTACCGCAAAACGGAGGAAACGACCTCCTACGGTTGAAACGGGGTCCTGTTGATTGAGAGGGGTGTGGCGTACCCCAAAACGGAGGAAATGGACTTGTGTTGGAGCGCTACGATCGAAACGGGGGTCATGTTCATCGGGAGGGGTGTGGCGTACCACAAAACGGGACTCCACGGGATATTGTTCATCTCCACCGTCGACCTTCTCTAGCCTCCACGGGCTACTATTCATCCACCGTTAACCTCCTCCAGCCTCCACCTGCGACTTTTAATCCATGGGCTCCTGTTCATCCAGCCTCCACTGCGTGCTCCTCCATCGGCTACTATTCAACCAGCCCTCTCCACGGGGTCTTGTTCATCTAGCCCTCCACGGGGTCCTGTTCATCCAGCCCTCCACGGGGTCCTATTCATCTAGCCCTCCATGGGGTCCTGTTCATCCACCGGCTCGATCGATCGGGGTCCTGTTCATCCAGCGGCAACGGCCTCTACTACCACGGGGTCCTGTTCATCCACCCCCCCAACAACGCTCACTGTTCATCCAGAGGCAGTATCGATTGGCTTCAGTTAGAAGCAGTAGCGAAGGAATCACTCGAGTTCAGTTAACAGCAAGGGATCGATCGATCGCTCGAGTTCAGTAACGCATAGCCTGTAGTGTGCTACCTCTTGAGCATGCGTTGGTTTTCCCTTGAAGAGGAAAGGGTGATGCAACAAAGTAGCACAAGTATTTCTCTCGGTTTTTGAGAACCAAGGTATCAATCCAGTAGGAGACAACGCACAAGTCACCTAGTACATGCACAAACAATCAACAACCTCGCAACCAACACGATAAAGGGGTTGTCAATCCCTTCACGATCACTTGCGAAAGTGAGATCTGATAGACATAATAAGATATATATTTTTGGTATTCTTTTGTATAGATTGGAAAGTAAAGATTGCAAAATAGTAAAGGAGATGTGATAATAAAACAGATGCCATATAATAAGAAAGAGACCCAGGGCCATAGGTTTCACTAGTGGCTTCTCTCATGATAGCATGTATTACGGTGGGTGAACAAATTACTGCCGAGCAATTTATATTAAAGTGCATAGTTATGAAGATATCTAAGGCAATGATCATGAATATAGGCATCATGTCTGTGTCAAGTAGATCAAAATGATTCTGCATCTACCACTATTACTCCACACATCGACCACTATCCAACATGCATCTAGAGTATTAAGTTCATAAGAACAGAGTAACACATTAAGCAAGATGACATGATGTAGAGGGATAAACTCAAGCAATATGATATAAGCCCCATCTTTTTATCCTCGATGGCAACAATACAATACGTGCCTTGCTGCCCCTACTGTCACTGGGAAAGGACACCACAAGATTGAACCCAAAGCTAAGCACTTCTCCCAATGCAAGAAAGATCAATCTAGTAAGCCAAACTAAACTGATAATTCGAAGATACTTGCAAAGATATCAAATGATGCATATAAGAATTCAGATAAGAACCAAATAATATTCATAGATAATCAAGTTCATAAACCCACAATTCATCGGATCTCGGCAAACACACCGCAAAAGAGTATTACATCGAATAGATCTCCAAGAACATCAAGGAGAACTTTGTATTGAAGATCAAAGAGAGAGAAGAAGCCATCTAGCTAATAACTATGGACATGAAGGTCTATGGTAAATTAGTCACGCTTCATCGGAGAGGCTATGGTGTTGATGCAGAAGCCATCTGTGATCGATTCCCCCTCCGACAGATCGTCGGAAAAGGCCCCAAGATGGGATCTCACGGGTACAGAAGGTTGAGGCGGTGGAAAAGTGGTTTTGTGGCTCCCCCTGATGTTTCTAGGGTATAAGGGTATATATAGGCGAAAGAAGTACGTCAGTGGAGCTCTATGGGGCCCACGAGGGTGGGGGCGCGCCTACCCCCCATGGGTGCGGCCTCCTGCCTCGTGGCCGCCTCACAGAGTTACAGACTTCCACTCCAAGTC
This sequence comes from Triticum aestivum, assembly GCF_018294505.1. Classification (NCBI taxonomy): domain Eukaryota; kingdom Viridiplantae; phylum Streptophyta; class Magnoliopsida; order Poales; family Poaceae; genus Triticum; species Triticum aestivum. The sequence continues at coordinate 144,015,971 of NC_057812.1, forward strand.
TCTAGGTTTGCTTTCGGTCTAAGAAAGATCATTGCGAAGGTTTCATTCCATTTGGATTCCTTTTGGTATTCCTTTTCTATGAAACACTGAAATAGGAAAAAAACAGAAACTGGCACTGGGCCTCCGGTTAATAGGTTAGTCCCAAAAATAATAGAAAAGAGTATATTAAGGCTCATTAAACATCCAAAATAGATAATATAATAGCATGGAACAATCAAAAAATATAGATATGTTGGAGACGTATCACAGTGCAATCGCTCGGGTTCAGTTAGAGCCCAACACCTTGCTTGGGTTCAGTTAGAGCCCAACGCCTCGCACACACGCGCGTACGTATGAGAGAAACGCGCATCGCTCGGCCCTCGACCACCCACCATAACTGGGAACTCACCGAAATTTTCCTCGCCCTCACTTCTACCACGGTTTTTTCCGTCTTGGACGACCCAAAGAATGTCATGCAGCTGCGTCTCCAGCCCACCCAGGACGAAAAGCCCATTTGCTGTCATGATTTTTTGTCATAGAAGTAGGACCCCACCACATCTATGATGATACCAGGTTTTGTCACAAATATCATCATAGAAGTGTCATAAATATGACGGAAAAAAATTCGTTCGGCCCAATATGTCACGGATGTGTCTTTTTTGTAGTGTGAACAACCGCCTAAACCCACTCCGAAGAAGAGGGGTATTTTATTTCTCAGTCTTGAAGATATGGAAGGAGCGAAGAAATGTATGAGAGAAAAAGGTATTAAAGCTGAAGATGTTAGGAATTTACCACCCATTGAAGAAATACATGGTCTTGACACACCACCACAGGTGGTAGAGGTAAACTCTCTTTTAAACTTTGATGAAGGTGAAATCCCTTATAATAAACCTCATAGTTAATGCTTGTATGAATTTGGCAACTATATCATGAAGCAAGATCACTTCAATGCATATGTCATGAAACAGTTAAAACAAAATTCTGATATGATTGCTCGCTTGAGTGACTTGTTATTTAGAATCATTAATGATGTTAGAGGCATAGGAAAACATGCTTCTATGGTTCAAACTCAGTTAGAACAAGTTGCTAAATCTCAAAGTGAGTTACTTAATGAAATGAATAATAATATGAATGATCATGCTGTTAGGGTAATGACTAGAGGAGGTACAATGACTCAGGAGCCACTTTATCCGGAAGGTCACCCCAAAAGAATTGCACAAGACTCTCAAAGAATTAATACTGATGCACCTAGTCCTACTAAAAATAAAAATAAAAATGATACAACTTTGCATACTACTAGTGAACCTATGGTAGAAAAACCTTCTGAAGATAACAATCATGTCTCTATATCTGATGTTGAAACTCAATCTGGTAATGAACATTCACCTAGTGATAGTGAAAATCATAATGATGATGTTCATGTAGATGCTCAACCAGAAAATGGTAAAGAACTAGATAATGATGTTATAATAGAACCTGATGTTGATCTTGATAACCCACAGCCTAAAAATAAATGTTAGATAAAAGAGACTTTGTTGCTAGAAAACATGGTAAAGAAAGAGAGTCATGGGTTCAGAAACCCACTGTTCCCACCTGAACCATCTAAGAAAAAGGATGATGAAGAATTTGAACGCTCTGCTGAAATGCTTAGGCCAGTGCTAAATACATGGAGGATATTGTCACTAATAAAAGAAAAATACCTAAAGCTAAAATCTCCACCATGCTTGCTAATTATTTCTTTAAGGATGTAGTACCTAAGAAGATAGGAGATCCGGGAATACCAACTATACCATGCTCCATTAAAAGAAATTATGTCAAAACTGCTTTATGTGATTTGGGAGCCGGTGTTAGTGATATGCCTTTCTCTTTATACTCCTACTGAAATATCATTGCAAATGGCTAACAAATCAACTACTATACCTATCGGTATTTGTGAGGATGTGCCCATTGTTGTTGCCAATGTTACTATCTTAGCAGACTTTGTTATACTTGAGATGCCCAAGGATGACAACATGTCGATTATCCTTGGTAGAACCTTTTTGAGTATTTCACGGGCTGTTATTGATTGCAATAAAAGCAAAGTCACTTTTAATATCAATGGTAATGAGCATACGGTGCACTTTCCGAAGAAACAATTGCAAGTGAATGATATTAATGTTATTGAAAAGTCTCCAATGATTACTATTGGAAGTTTTAAATTCCCACTTCCCATTGCCAAAAACAAATATGAAATACTTATTGTTGGGGATATGCATATCCATGTTGAGGTAACTTAGTGATTCTATGAAAATTCTTCGGGTTCATGCTAATCGAAAGTGGTTATTAATAAGACTTGATCAATCTTATTAATGTATTATTTTGAGAGGCATGTGGTTGATGAATTTAGTGAGCACAGCCTTCTGTACCCACTTTTTGTTTTCTGTTATTTTTAGTTAAATACAATAAAATGTCATGTTTATCATGTTTTCTGAATTTTCCGTGCAATAAAAATGCCCAAAAATAAAAGTGCTCAGAATGACCTAAAATTTTGACACGATTTTTTCTAAATATTTAAGAATTTCTAATACAAAAAACATCACAGGGGGTGCCCACCAGGGCGCACCACACCCACCTAGCACGCCCTAGTGGGTAGTGGGCCCCACAAGGCCCCCTCACTTATCCCTTTAGCTCACTTCATCACCTACCTCCCGAAAAAAAATCTATAGCTCTCTCTCTCTCTCTCTCTCTTTCGTGTTCTTGCTCTCAGACCCGTGGATTACGATCTCTTTGCTCGAAGCTCCCTTTCCGAAACTGTTTTGGGGATTGTTACTTAGTATGTGACTCCTCCATTGCTTGAATTAGTTTTTGTTCTAGTGGTTTATATTTTGAGTAATTAGCTACTCTTGGTGCTGCTGTAAATGAGCTTGCATGTTGAATTCTTTGAGTTCTGAGTAGTTTGAATGCTTGATATAGCCTCTAGACATCGATATGAGTAGTTGCTATCAATCTTATGAAGTTTTGCTGACAAAATTTTGTGCCTCAAAATTTTCAGAAATTTGTTCGTACAAAAAATGTACTTCTTTAGGAGGAGTTCTTTGAGGAGGGGGTCCTCGGAGGCATCATCGAGCAGAGCTCGATGCGACAGTATTATGTTGAGCCAAGTGCAAGCTCGATGTGGGATGGCGATACCAAATTGTGCCTATGGTCGTGTGACGAGTTCATGATAGGAGTAGGTATCAAGGAAGAATTTGAGCAGTATGTTCACAACATCGAGATCTCTCCCTTCATCGCAGATATGTGCATTTATCATCTCAACCTCACCGAGACATTCGCCAAGAAATTTAAATATAATTCTCATGATTCTAGTGTTTCATTTAGCCTTTATGATACTGCCTTCACCATGTCTCTAGAAGAATTCTGTGTTGCGTGCAAAATTCCATATTGGGGTTCACTAGACAAACCACAAAAATCTGAGTATGAGATGTTTTTAACTAGTCTATGTTGTGGTGAGGATAGAGGAGTAACACAAGCTAGAATAAAACGTACACAATTTCCATCAATTCGTTACTTTACACTGTTTAATGGCAAATGCATCATGGGCAAACAAGATCGAAGTACCCTCTGTGCCCCAGACTTGAGCCTCATAGACACTGCTCTAACAGGGATTAAATTTTATAATCTTGGAGTAATTGTTGCACGGAGGTTGCAACGCAATGCTGAAAGTGGTCACTTTTATGGAGGGATTTATGCCTCCCGTAAGGTAGGAAGCTGGGTGTGTCACCTTGGCCCAATAATCCCATTTTACCTACCCAGTATCTAGACTTTGGGGCCATGCAGCATCATAAGTTCATTAATTTTGGAGCCACTAATTATAATTATAACTTGATGTTCGATAAAAAACCTATTGTACCTATTATTTTGCCTGCACCTTCTCTCTTTGATTATGAGAGTAAAGGAAGATCGTGCATCTATGAGAGCGAGGCGCGTGAGTACAACACGGCGGTAGAGGCTGCCCGGCGAGCTGAGGAGGCCGCACCAAGAGCCTCCACGAGTTATCACTTTGACTATTATCCAGGCCACGAGTGGTGATTACCAAGCTAGGCCAAAAGCCTAAGCTTGGGGGAGTATGCATTTCCACCAGCACTACATTCATGTTCACACATTTCATTCCAGTTGTCGCTGTTCACACTTTTTCCACTATATAATCCATGCTAAATTTATTTTCTCGCTTTCTTCTTGTGTGTTCAAAAACTTTCAGAAAATCCAAAAATATTTCTCGCTTCCTTTTGGTTTTCCTTTCTAGTTTAAATTAGTTGTAGTATTAAAACAAAACCAAAATAGAGTTCTCATTTCTTCTTTTGCTTGTTGGGAGCTTTCCTATGTAAGTAGTTTTTCTCGTTCTTGTTTTTCTTTCTTTAATTTGCTTGATTCAACAAAAACTAAAAACTCCAAAATTATTTCCGTGTGTTTCTCTGAAATTCTTTTCTTCTGTTGAGTCGTACCAAGGAGAAGACCATGATGAAAATGTTAGGTGGCTCTCATATGCATTATTGTTGATCTAACAAAGAGCCCAAACTATTTTTATTCTTCTCTAAATAAAATGTTTGCAGATTCCATCTTAGTCCATAGCACTCTTGCACTATTATTATTTTCATATCATTCGGTCGTGCAAGTGAAAGGCAATAATGAGGATATATGATGAAGTGACTGAGGCAAGGAAAGGCGGGTATGAACTCAACTTGTTTTTGTTTTTGTAAATATGTTTAACTCAGTATCCATGATCAGCATATTATGATTAAACATGGTTGTGATGACAATTACAGATTATAGTGTTGGGGAACACAGTAATTTCAAAAAAATTCCTACGCACACGCAAGATCATGGTGATGCATAGCAACAAGAGGGGAGAGTGTCATCCACGTACCCTCGTAGATCGTAAGCAGAAGCATTATGAGAATGCGGTTGATGTAGTTGTACGTCTTCACGATCCGACCGATCCAAGTACCGAACGTACGACACCTCTGAGTTCAGCACACGTTCAGCTCAGTGACCTCCCATGAACTCCGATCCAGCAGAGCTTCGAGGGAGAGTTCCGTCAGCATGATGGCATGATAACGGTGATGATGATGTTACCGACGCAGGGCTTCGCCTAAGCACCGCTACGATATGACCGAGGTGGATTATGGTGGAGGGGGCACCGCACACGGCTAAAAGATCAACTGGTCAACTTGTGTCCATGGGGTGCCCCCCTGCCCCCGTATATAAAGGAGGGAGGAGGAGGAGGCCGGCCCTAGAGGGGGTGCGCCAAGTGTGGGGAGTCCTACTAGGACTCCCAAGTCCTAGTAGGATTCCCCTTTTTCCTTTCTGGAGTAGGAAAGGAAAAGGGGGGCGTCGTCCCCTTTCCCCTAGTCCAATTCGGACCCATGGGGGGGGCGCCTCCTTCCCTTCGTCCTGCCTCCTCTATTCCCGTATGACCCAATAAGGCCCAATACTTCTCCCGGCGAATTCCCGTAACTCTCCGGTACTCCCAAAAATACCCGAATCACTCGGAACCTTTCCGATGTCCAAATATAGCCTTCCAATATATCGATCTTTATGTCTTGAACATTTTGAGACTCCTCGTCATGTAACCGATCTAATTTGGGGCTCCAAACAAACTTTGGTCACCAAATCACATAACTCATAATACAAATCGTCACAGAACGTTAAGCGTGCGGACCCTACGGGTTCGAGAACTATGTAGAGATGACTGAGACTCATCTCCGGTAAATAACCAATAGCGGAACCTAGATGCTCATATTGGTTCCTACATATTCTACGAAGATATTTATCGGTCAAATCGCATAACAACATACGTTGTTCCCTTTGTCATCAGTATGTTACTTGCCCGAGATTCGGTCGTCGGTATCTCAATACCTAGTTCAATCTCGTTACCGGCAAGTCTCTTTACTCGTTCCTTAATGCATCATCCCGCAACTAACTCATTAGTCACATTGCTTGCAAGGCTTATAGTGATGTGCATTACCGAGAGGGCCTAGAAATACCTCTCCGACAATCGGAGTGACAAATCCAAATCTCGATCTATGCCAACTCAACAAGTACCATCGGAGACACCTTAGAGCACCTTTATAATCACCCAGTTATGTTGTGACGTTTGGTAGCACACAAAGTGTTCCTCCAGTACTCGGGAGTTGCATAATATCATAGTCATAGGAACATGTATAAGTCATGAAGAAAGCAATATCAACAAACTAAACGATCATCATGGTAAGCTAACGGAATGGGTCAAGTCAAGCACATCATTCTCTAATGATGTGATCCCGTTAATCAAATGACAACTCATGTCTATGGCTAGGAAACTTAACCATCTTTGATCCAACGAGCTAGTCAATTAGAGGCATACTAGTGACACTTTGTTTGTCTATGTATTCACACATGTACTAAGTTTCCGGTTAATACAATTCTAGCATGAATAATAAACATTTATCATGATATAAGGAAATAAATAATAACTTTATTATTGCCTCTAGGGCATATTTCCTTCATATAGTTGCTCATGCCATGCTTAAGTAACTGAATCTTGGGTGTCAACATGCATTAAAATGGTTGTGATGTAGTATGATGATATGGTATCCTCATCTCAATGTTTCAAGTGGCTTCACTTGGCACATGTTCACACATGTAGTAGAATCAAAACCAACATAGCCTCCACGATATTTATGTTCATGGTGTTTATATCCTACTCATGCTAGTGATCAATGTTAATTATCTATAATGCATGATCATGATGTTTTCTCTCTCTAGTTGGTCGCTTATCAACCAAATTGCTAGCCTTCGCCTGTACTAAGCGGGAATACTTCTTGTGCATCAAAATCCTTAAACCAAAGTTATTCCTGATGAGTCCACTATATCTACCTATATGCGGTATTACCCTGCCGTTCCAAGTAAATTCGCATGTGACATATCTAAATACTCAAATGAACATCTGTTTTGTGTGCCCGAACCGCTCATGGAGCAACAAGGGGTGGTCAGTATCTTCCATGCTAAGCGGGTTATTCTCATTATGAGTTTTTATTCACTCATCCTTGCACGAGAGGGGCTGGTAATCGGGATGCCCAGTCCCATAATCAAAAATTGCAAATAATTAAACAAAACTCCCCTGGACTGTTGTTAGTATGTAGGGCACCCAAGGATTCGGCTAGCCACGGCTTGTGTTTGTTGGTGTAGGGGGGGGGGGTAAACTTTACTTTTACCACTTGGTAATTGTCTCTAATTTGTTTAGCGTGGAAGATATTGAAAACTCGTGGTTGTAACATAGATAGGGAAGGTATACCTCCCAAAATTATATTTATCTCTGATTTAAGCTTCGAGCTCTGGCACCTCTACAAATCCCCGCTTCCCTCTGCAAAGGGCCTATATATTTACTTTATGTCATTTTACTTTTATTATTGAGTCATCACCTTCTCAAACAAGAACTAGTCTTGAGAGCACTATTGTCATCCTCATCCATTGTGTATACTTAATGTTGTGTGCATCATGACTGGATCTCTTCTACCATGAATTACAATGTTTAGTCGCTGCTTGTACTTTGGAGGTGCTCTGCATTTATGTTTTGCGATCTCAGAAAGGACTAGCGAGATACCATTACTGTCATATTATATCATGATTGTTTTGACAAAGTGTTGGCATTTGAGATATTTCATTATTGCTCGCTAGTTGATTATGCCATTGATATGGGTGGATACAATTTCTTAGAGTTATCATTTGCATGGTTAGTCATGATCTTTGCTGAAAACTTGGGTATTATTTAAGCATATGTATGAACACAAGAACAAAAGATTTCATAAAAGTTTTTATTTGTCACTTTCAGTTTGTCAACTGAATTGCTTGAGGACAAGCAATGGGTTAAGCTTGCGGGAGTTGACACGTCTTCGTCGTATCTACTTTTCCTAATGCTTTTGATTTTGTTTTGGACTCTAATTTGCATGATTTGAATGAAACTAACCCAGACTGACGATGTTTCAACAGAATTACAACAGTGTTGTTTCTTGTGCAGGAATAAAAGTTCTCGGAATTCGACAAAACTTTTTGCAAAATTATTTTCGAATAAATAAAAATTGCTGGAACCAAGACCCACTGGAGGGGGGCAGCTGTCCACTAGGCACCCGGGCGTGCCACCCCCCTCTGGCGCGCCCTGGTGGGTAGTCGGGACCACGAGGCTCCTCTGACCCTAATTCCAACTCTATAAAATTCTATTTCAGGAGAAAAAGAGTAGGGGATGAAGTTTCATCATGTTTTACGATACGGAGCCGCTGCCACCTCATGTTCTTCATCGGGAGGCCAGATCTGGAACCCGTTTGGGGCTCCAGAGAGGGGGATCTTCTCTCTTCATCATCATCAACCATCCTCCATCACCAATTTCTTGATGCTCACCGCTGGGAGTGAGTAATTCCTTCGTAGGCTTGTTGGACGGTGGTGGGTTGGATGAAATTCATCATGTAATTGAGTTAGTTTTGTTAGGGCTTGATCCCTAGTATCCACTATGTTCTGAGATTGATGTTGCTATGACTTTGCTATGCTTAATGCTTGTCACTAGGGCCCGAGTGCCATGATTTCAGATCTGAACCGTTTATGTTTTTATCATTATATCTATGTTCTTGATCCAATCTTACAAGTTATATGCACCTATTACGTGTTATGATCCGCATACCCCAAGGTGACAACAATTGGGATTCTTTTCGATCATTACCGTAATTTGAGGAGTTCATGTATTCACTATGTGTTAATGCTTTGATTCGGTTCTCTATTAAAAGGAGGCCTTATTATCCCTTAGTTTCCTTATGGACCCCGCTGCCACGGGAGGATAGGACAAAAGATGACATGCAAGTTCTTTTCCATAAGCACGTATGACTATTTGCGGAATGCATGCCTACATTATATTTATGAGCCGGCGCTAGTTCTGTGTCACTCTAGGTTATGACTGTTATATGATGAATATTATCCAACGTTATCACCGATCCAATGCCTACGAGATTTTCAAATATTGTTCTTGCTAAGTTACTATTGCTATTGCTACTGTTACAACTGCTACAAAACTGTTACTGTTGTTACCGTTACCACTGCTACCATTACAACTACTAGCAAACTATCATACTACAGTGCTACTGATCACTCTACTGCAGATGTTTAGTCTCCAGATGTGGTTGAATTGACAACTCAACCGCGAATACTTACAAATATTCTTTGGCTCCCCTTGTGTCGAATCAATAAATTTGGGTTGAATACTCTACCCTCAAAAACGATCGTGATCCCCTATACTTGTGGGTTATCACTGCATAAGTGCTAGCATGAGGTATACCCACTATTAATAACAACACAAAGCATGACGTGGGGTATTACACCTCACCGGAGGCCCGAAGCTCGGTAAAACCCCCTGTGCAACCTCCAATCTGGTACTTATACGCACGTTAGCAACCCTACCAAGGGTATTGACCTAATTTTTGCACCGTAAGTTGGCACACTAGGCACGGGCCACGTCGGCTGGGGACAGATCCTAACTCGAATCTTTTTCAGCTTCCGGTGGCCTCCTGCAGGGAGAGAGCCTAACCTTCGTCTCTTTCACTTTCACACGGACGAAACGGGTCAGGTCGACATCAAGCCATGATATAGGGGTTACAAACGATTCGGTTTTGACATTTATTATTTTTGTAAGCTCTTGATGTGAGAACCAATATGTGTTTGAATGTCTAGGTTCAATAGCTCCTATGCGACATCTTTCATGGGAATTGGACGAAGTGCGGTGTTGTTGACGAAAATGGCTTTGGGGCGACACCTTTGAGCGAGAAAATAGCCCAAACACGACATGGCCCTTAAGCTGAACTGATGCCCTCATTAGTTGTTATGGGCGAGACCCACAACTTATCCACGTAAGCATGGGACCGACCACTTGTGCAGCAAGCGCGGGACCCACCTCTTCACCCCTGCCCGTTCGCCCACCGTCGGGACCCACCTCTTCGCCCATGCCCGTCCGCCCGCCGCCCCCCATTTCTTCCCATTTCCCCATTCTTCCTCTTCTCCGAAGACCTAGTCCAGATGTCCACCTCCTCCGCCACGCACTCAAAATGGCGTCGGTATGGTCCAGTGCCGCTCACAAGGTGCCTGTCATGCCCACGCCCAGAGCCTCTGAAATGGTGGGTTAGTAGGACTGATGAGAATGGAAATCTTGTGCAGGAATATGTGAAGTGCTTGAGCAAATCAATGGCAGGAAGGGATGGCAAGGTTAGATCTCAGTTCTTAGCCCGTTCTTTCACTGTCGTTTGCTCCGATTTCTCCAGATTTAGTTTTTCCCCTCGAATTTGAATTTAGGGTTCATGTTGTTGTTTTCAGAACCTGAAGAAATGTACACATTTCGAGTGGATGGATGATTATGTTGAGAGGATTCAGTTTGAGGGCTACGTTGATTCGACCGGGGCCGCAACCTGGGAGTTCAATTTGGGCGGGGTGTCGCAGATGAGAATTTTGGGAGCTCGGACAGAGGGGCGGGCAGAGTCATGCCGATGGCGAGCTATGCGCGCAATGCTACCCATCCTAAACCGCACTTGGAGTCTCAACTGATCGATGAACTGAAGAAGATCAAGAAAAATCAAATGGAGATGATCAATTTGCAGAAACAAGCCAATATCATGGCAGGGGGTTTATTGTTGTGTCATTGCTTTGTTTATGTTTTACTTGCTATTCATCTGTCATTAGAGGGGGCGTTTAGGTGTCAGGGCATAGGATGCGATATGTGCGCCATGCCAAGTTCTTATAACTGAATCGAAGCAAAAATATTCAGTGTTCATGCTATGTTCTTATTCTTCAGTTAACAGAGTGCACACCCCCCAAATTCAGAAACAACAAATCTTGCTGCCGAATAGATGTTGGGCCGTGAGAAAATAACCAGGCCCAAATTGAGAAAAGCCCACCCGTGTAGGGGCACCAAACCAGTTTTATAGCATAGAGGCACCCATGTTAAAAAAATGCTTCGACTAAATCAAAATAAAATGTTGGTTTGGCAAATAAACCTTTAACAAACATGTACTTCTTTACTTGTTTTTTCTTTAGCCAAATTTTTCTATCGAATAAATGTTGGGCCGTATGTATTGTACTTTTTTGTTTTTCTTTACATATTTGTTGTGATTCTTTTTATGCATGTCTATGGTTCCATGAAACCCAAATTAAATGGGGATATGTGAAAGCCACAGAAATCATCTTTGGAAATGATCATGTTAAAATTCAATTGAAATAGGTCCAAGAAAATGTTCTTGTTTTGCTATGAAAATATTGGCCAGAGGTAAAATTCAAACCAATATTGGCTAGGTAGGGTGGCCCTAAATAGCCAGGGCCTAGACACATGCATGCCCACATGCAGCACACCAATATATGATTTTTCTTTTCTTTTCGCAAAAACAATAGTGGAATCTTCCTTGTATTAGTAACACATAGATCAATTAGATAGAACATCAAGCACATATATCGATTAACCAATATCAACTAGATAGGGAAAAACAAAAACTAGATAAAAGGTGGGTCATGACTCATGATTTGGCCAACATCGTGAAGACCGTTTGTGTAGCGTGGTGAATGGAGTGTACCAACACAAGGCAACACACAAATAATAGCATGAAACGGTTACAACCCATATCAACCCACAAATAATAGCACGAAACAGAAATATAAAAATAAGAAACCCAACAACAATATAAATAGTAGCACATCCGATAGTTCCATGACATAGGTAGCACGGCCTTACAACTTAATAATAGTAGCACACAAACATAAACTATTACAACTTAAAATACTAAAATGGTAAATAGATAGCTAGATAGATCGGGGGCACCAAAGGGGGTTCTTCTCCTTCTCCTCTTGGCGTACGCCACCTCGCTCTCTGGGCGCCCTTCACTCCTGGTTGTCGATAGGGTACGGGAGGGTGTGCATGCCGTTGTAGGTGGGGAAGATGTTGTTGAAGTTGGTGAAGATGCTGTGGGTGGTGAAAGCAATAAACTCACACCCACACCAAAACACTCTGCCGAGAAGGTGGAAGGCGTCGAAGGGGTTGGTGAATGTAGCGAGGAGCCCAACCACAACGCCATTGTGATTCACCTCCTCAACATGGAACATAGTTGGAGAGCCCTGGGGGAGGTGGCGGTAGCCGGCCGAAAGGAAGAACTGCGTGAACTCCCTTGCGCCCCTCCACCTTGCACTACAAAAAAAAGACACATCCGTGACATTTTGGGCCGAACAAAAAAAATTATGTCATACATATGAAACTTCTAAGACGATAATTGTGACAAAACCCGGTATCATCACAGATGTGGTGGGCTCCTACTTCTATGACAAAAAATCATGACAGAAAATGGGCTTTTCATTCTGGGCGGGCCGGAGACGCAGCTGCATGACATTCTTTGGGCCGTCCATGACGGAAAAAACCATGGTAGAAGCGAGGGCGAGGAAAATTTCGGGGAATTCCCGGTTACGGTGGGAGGTCGGGGGCCGAGCGATGCGCGTTTCTCTCGTACACGTGCGTGCATGTGTGTGAGGTGTTGGCTCTAACTGAACCCGAGCGAGGTAGTGGACTCTAACTGAACCCGAGCAATTGCACTGCAGGCTACGCGTTACTGAACCCAAGCAATCGATCGATGGCTGTTAACTGAACCAGATCGAGCGATTCCTTCGCTACTGCAGCTAACTGAAGCCGATCGATTGGATGAATAGTGAGCATTGCGGGGGGTTGGATGAACAGTGAGCGGTGGCGTTGCCTCTGGATGAACAGGACCCTGATAACCCACAAGTATAGGGGATCTATTGTAGTCCTTTCGATAAGTAAGAGTGTCGAACCCAACAAGGAGCAGAAGGAAATGATAAGCGGTTTCTAGCAGGGTATTCTGTGCGTGTACTGAAATAAGTGGTAACAGATAGTTTTGTGATAGGATAATTTGTAACGAGCAACAAGTAACAAAAGTAAATAAAGTGCAGCAAGGTGGCCCAATCCTTTTGTAGCAAAGGACAAGCCTGGACAAACTCTTATATGATGTAAAGTGCTCCCGAGGACACATGGGAATATCGTCAAGCTAGTTATCATCACGCTCATATGATTCGCTTTCGGTACTTTGATAATTTGGTATGTGGGTGGACCAGTGCTTGGGTGCTGCCCTTACTTGGACAAGCATCCCACTTATGATTAACCTCTATTGCAAGCATCTGCAAATACAACAAAAGTATTAAGGTAAACCTAACCATAGCATGAAACATATGGATCCAAATCATCCCCTTACGAAGCAACGCATAAACTAGGGTTTAAGCTTCTATCACTCTAGCAACCCATCATCTACTTATTACTTCCCAATGCCTTCCTCTAGGCCCAAACAATGGTGAAGTGTCATGTAGTCGACGTTCACATAACACAACTAGAGGAGAGACAACATACATCTCATCAAAATATTGAACGAATACCAAATTCACATGACTACTAATAGCAAGACTTCTCCCATTTCCTCAGGAACAAAAGTAACTACTCACAAAGCATAAACATGTTCATAATCAGAGGGGTATTAATGTGCATATAGGATCTGAACATATGATCTTCCACCAATTAAACCAACTAGCATCAACTACAATGAGTAATTAACACTACTAGCAACCTACTAGCACCAATCCCGGACTTGGAGACAAGAATTGGATACAAGAGATGAATTAGGGTTTTGAGAGGAGATGGTGCCGATGAAGATGTTGATGGAGATTTCCCTCTCCCGATGAGAGGAGCGTTGGTGCTGACGATGGCGATGATTTCCGCCTCCGGGAGGGAAGTTGCCGCTGCAGAACAGCTCCGCCAGAGCCCTAGATTGATTCCGCCAAGGTTCCGCCTCGTGGCAGCGGGGTTTCGTCCGAGCAGATGGATTATGATTTTTTCCCATCGAAAGAGTCCATATAGCAGAAGATGGTCACCAGAGGACCACCAGGGGGCCCACGAGGTAGGGGGGCGTGCCTAGGGGGGTAGGGCGCGCCCCCACCCTCGTGGGCAGGGTGTGGCCCCCTGGTGAAGTTCTTGCGCTCAATGTTTTTTATATATTTGGAAAAAAATCATCCGTGAAGTTTCAGGACTTTTGGAGCTGCGCAGAATAGGTCTCTAATATTTGCTCCTTTTCCAGCCAGAATCCCAGCTGCCGGCATTCTCCCTCTTTATGTAAACCTTGTAAAATAAGAGAGAATAGGTGTAAGTATTGTGACATAATGTGTAATAACAGCCCATAATGCAATAAATATTGATATAAAACCATAATGCAAAATGGACGTATCAACTCCCCCAAGCTTAGACCTCGCTTGTCGTCAAGCGAAAAGCCGAAATCTAAAAATATGTCCGCATGTTTAGAGATGACGGTGTCGATAAAAATAAAATACGGACATGAGGGCATCATGATCATTCTTAGAGCAGCAACTTATATAATTCTTGTCATATGATATCTTATGCTAGAGTAATAATTCAATCACAATATCAAGTATGAATCGTAAACTTCATTGAAAACTGACAAACTATAATCTCAGTCATTGAGGCAATTGCAATTTATCATAACATAGGAAAGAGTCAATGTATAAGAGCTTTTTAGCAAGTCCACATACTAAACTATCATATAGTCTTTCACAATTGCTAACACTCACGCAATACTTATGGGTATGGAGTTTTAATCGGACACAGAGAAAGATAGGGGCTTATAGTTTTTGTCTCCCAACGTTTTACCTCAAGGGTAATGTCAACAGTAATAGTTCATGAAAACCCACATCCAATTAGCCATATATACCAGGATCTTTCCAACATATTGTGTTTGCCAAAGGATAAAATGTAAGAAGGAAGGGTGAAGGTCACCATGACTCTTTTGCAGTATAGGAGATAAAAGTAAAAGATAGGCCCTTCGCAGAGGGAAGCAGAGTTTTTCATGTGCTTTTATGGTTGGATGCACAAAATCCTAATGCGAAAGAACGTCACTTTATATTTCCACGTGTGATATGGACCTTTATTATGCAGTTTGTCGCTTTTATTACTTCCATATTACACAATCGTATAAAGCTTATTCCTCCCACACCAATCAATCATACATATTTAGAGAGCAATTTTTATTGCTTGCACCGATGACAACTTACTTGATGGATCTTACTCAATCCATAGGTAGGTATGGTGGACTCTCATGGCAAAACTGGTTTAAGGGTATTTGAAAGCACAAGTAGTATCTCTACTTGGTGCAATGAATTTGGCTAGCATGAGGGAGAAAGGCAAGCTCAACATGTTGGAGGATCCAAGACAATATAATTTATCTCAGATGTAAGAAAACATAACCCATTACGTTGTCTTCCTTGTCCAATGTCAACTCTTTAGCATGTCATATTTTAATGAGTGCTCACAATCATAAAAGATGTCCAAGATAGTATATTTATATGTGAAGACCTCTCTTTCTTCATTACTTCCTATTAATTGCAACGATGACCAAAACTATATTTGTCAACCCTCAATAACTTTTATTCATCATACTCTTTCTACGTGTGCTCATTACTCTCCATAAGAGTCACATGATCTCTTTGTTTCTTTTCATTTCTTTCTCTTTTCCTTTATTCACTTAGGATCATGGCAAAATAATCAAGTCCTTGACTCAACACTAATCTTTATTATATAGCTCACAGACTCGATTACATAGAAGGATAATAAAGCAAAACTCACAACTAGATCATACTAAGAACTTTTATTCTACTAGATCAATATATTACCAAAAGGATCGAACTAAGAAAAAACGGTAAAGATAAAAGTGATGGTGATACGATACCGGGGCACTCCCCCAAGCTTGGCAGTTGCCAAGTGGAGTGACCATACCAGATACTCAATTCTTCTTTGTTGGTGGAGACGGTGGAGATTTTGTTGATGGCGTAGGCTTCTTCCTTAATTTGCGTTTGAGGACGGAATTTTGGTCCCTTAGGTCCTCGATCTCCTGTTCCAGGCTCAGTATCTTTTTGCATAGTTCCTGCTTGTTCTTAGGTTTCTTTACTCTATCTTAGGTTTCTTTACTCTATTCGGGAGGCTTGACTTTTTGAACTCCACATGCATGTCCCCAGGTTGAGGTAGTGGGACTTCATCTTCATCTGAGCTCGTCTCCTCCTTTCCCTTGGGTTCATAGTCCTCTTCTTCTTCTGTAGTCCAACCGCAATGCTCCACATCCCCATAGATCTTCGGATCTGCAAGGTAATCAGCCATGTAGCTTTCTCCTTCCGAATCCTGGGACGACATGTTGCTCTGTCTGCAGCAGGACAACTCAAAACAAAGACAAGGGATTTTTGTGTGATACGAGACTCAAAACCCCTGGGAGATTATATAATGAATCTTTACCGACCAAAATACATGTCATATAAGAAAACGGAGTCCGGAGAGCACACGAGGTGCCCACGAGGTAGGGGGGCGCCCTCCACCGTCGTGGAGCTCTCGTGTCCTTTCTGGACTGCTCCTTGTTTTTCTATTTTTCTAACTGTTTTGGAGTCGGTTTACTTACCGTACCACATACCAATTCCTTTTCAGAGTCTGAAACGTTTTGGAAAGTGTCCTTTATGTATTCCTCCGGGGTTATGGTTTCAATAACATTGGTTTCAACATTTATGGGATTACTTGAGATATAGTGTTTGATTCTTTGACCGTTCACCACCTTCGGATTTGTGCCTTCGAAGTTGTTGATTTTTATGGCACCGGAACGATAGACCTCCTCGATAACGTAAGGACCCTCCCATTTAGAGAGAAGTTTTCCTGCAAAAAATCATAAACGAGAGTTGTATAGCAATACATAATCAACTACGTTAAACTCACGCTTTTGTATCCTTTTGTCATGCCATGTTTTAACATTTTCTTTAAACAACTTGGCATTTTCGTAGGCTTGGGTTCTCCATTCATCAAGTGAGCTGATATCAAATAACCTCTTCTCATCGGAAAGTTTAAAACCATAATTAAGTTCTTTAATAGCCCAATAGGCCTTGTGTTCTAGTTCAAGAGGTAAGTGACATGCTTTTCCATAGACCATTTTATACGGAGACATACCCATAGGATTTTTATATGCAGTTCTATAGGCCCATAATGCATCATCAAGTTTCTTGGACCAATTATTTGTAGACCTATTAACAGTCTTTTGCAAAACTAATTTGAGTTCTCTATTGCTCAATTCTACTTGACCACTAGACTGAGGGTGATAAGGAGATGCAATTCTATGATTAACATCATATTTAGCAAGCATTTTACGGAAAGCACCATGAATAAAATTTGAGCCACCATTAGTCATTAAATATCTAGGGACTCCAAACCTTGGAAAAATAACTTCTTTAAGCATTTTAATAGAAGTGTTATGATCAGCACTACTAGTTGGAATAGCTTCCACCCACTTAGTAACGTAATCAACAGCAACTAAGATATGTGTATAACCATTAGAGGAAGGAAAAGGTCCCATATAGTCAAAGCCCCAAACATCAAATGGTTCAATAACAAGTGAATAATTCATAGGCATTTCTTGACGTCTACTAATATTACCAATTCTTTGACATTCATCACAAGATAAGACAAACTTACGGGCATCCTTGAAGAGAGTAGGCCAATAAAAACCAGATTGCAGTACCTTATGTGCAGTTCTATCTCCAGCATGGTGTCCTCCATAAGCTTCGGAGTTACACTTGCGTAGGATCTGTTCATGTTCATGCTCAGGTACACAACGTCTAATAACACCATCTACTCCTTCTTTATAAAGATGTGGGTCATCCCAAAAGTAATGCCTCAAATCATAGAAGAACTTTTCCTTTTGCTGGTATGTGAAACTAGGTGGTATAAACTTAGCAATAATATAATTAGCATAGTTAGCATACCACGGAGCAGCATGAGAAGTATTTATGACATTTAATTGCTCATCAGGAAAGATATCATCAATAGGTAGTGGGTCATCAAGCACATTTTCTAGCCTAGACAAGTTGTCTGCAACGGGGTTCTCAGCTCCTTTTCTATCAACAATGTGTAAATCAAATTCTTGTAGCAAGAGAACCCATCTAATAAGTCTAGGTTTAGCATCTTTCTTTTCCATAAGATATTTAATAGCAGCATGATCAGTGTGAATAGTTACTTTAGAATCAACAATATAGGGTCTAAACTTATCACAAGCAAAAACAACTGCTAAGAATTCTGTTTCAGTAGTAGCATAATTTCTTTGAGCATTATCTAGAGTTTTACTAGCATATTGAATAACATTCAGTTTATTATCAACTCTTTGTCCTAGAACAGCACCTACATCATAATTGCTAGCATCACACACAATTTCAAAGGGTAAATTCCAATCAGGTGGCTGAACAATAGGTGCAGAGATCAATGCTTTCTTAAGTATTTCAAATGCTTCTACACAATCATCATCAAAGACAAATGGTATATCCTTTTGTGATAAATTAGTCAGAGGCCAAGAGGTTTTTGAGAAGTCCTTAATGAACCTCCTATAAAAACCGGCATGACCAAGGAAACTTCTTATACCTTTGATGTCCTTGGGACATGGCATCTTTTCAATAGCATCAACCTTGGCTTTATCAACTTCAATACCTCTTTCAGAAACTTTATGCCCCAAGACAATACCTTCATTAACCATAAAGTGGCACTTTTCCCAATTCAAGACAAGATTAGTCTCTTCACATCTCTGCAAAACTCGATCAAGGTTACTCAAGCAATCATCAAAAGAAGATCCATAGACCAAAAAGTCGTCCATGAAAACCTCACAAATCTTTTCACAAAAGTCAAAGAATATAGCCATCATGCATCTTTGAAAGGTAGCAGGTGCATTACAGAAACCAAAAGGCATACGTCTATAAGCAAAAGTACCAAAAGGGCATGTAAAAGTAGTCTTTGACTGATCTTTGGCTGACACGGGTATTTGAGAGAAACCATAATAACCATCCAGAAAGCAAAAATGTGTATGTTTGGATAATCTTTCTAGCATTTGATCGATAAAAGGTAAGGGGTAATGCTCTTTTTTAGTAGCCTTATTTAATTTGCGGAAATCAATTACCATCCTATAACCAGTAATAATTCTTTGAGGGATCAATTCATCTTTATCATTAGGAACAACAGTAATACCTCCCTTCTTAGGGACACAATGGACAGGACTTACCCACTTACTATCATCAACGGGATAAATTATACCTGCCTCAAGGAGCTTTAGTATCTCCTTTCTTACCACTTCTTTCATTTTAGGATTCAGACGACATTGATGATCATGAACTAGTTTAGCATCTTCTTCCAAATTAATTTTATGTTGACATAGAGTGGGACTAATGCCCTTAAGATCATCAAGAGTATACCCAATAGCAGCATGGTGCTTCTTCAGAGTTTTTAATAATCTCTCTTCTTCATGTTCTGAAAGGTTAGCACTAATAATAACAGGGTATATCTTTTTCTCATCAAGATAAGCATATTTAAGAGTATCAGGTAACGGTTTAAGCTCAAACATAGGATCACCCTAGGGTGGAGGAGGATCCCCTAGGATTTCAATAGGTAAATTGTTTTTCAGAATAGGTTCCTATTTAAAGAATACTTCATCTAATTCCCTTCTTTCATTCATAAACATATCATTTTCATGGTCTCGCAAATATTGTTCTAAAGGATCACTAGGAGGTACGACAATAGAAGCAAGACCAATAATTTCATCCTTACTAGGTAATTCTTCTTCACAGTGTTGTCTACTAAATTTAGAAAAAATAAATTCATGAGTCATATCATCTAAACCGACAGTAACAACATCCCTTTTGCAATCTATGGTAGCATTAACAGTGTTTAAGAAAGGTCTACCAAATATAATGGGACAAAAACTATCTTGTGGGGAACCAAGAACAAGAAAATCAGCAGGATATTTAGTTTTCCCACACAAGACTTCAACATCTCTAACAATTCCCATTGGTGAAATAGTATCTCTATTAGCAAGTTTAATTGTAACATCAATATCTTCCATCTCAGCAGGTGCAATATCATGCATAACTTCTTGGTATAAAGAATAAGGTATTGCACTAGCACTAGCACCCATATCACATAAGCCATGATAACAATGATCTCCTATTTTAATAAAAATAACAGGCATGCCTACCACAGGTCTAGGTTTATTTGTATCACAGGGTTTAGCAATTCTAGCAGTTTCATTACAGAAATAAATAACATGCCCATCTATATTATCAGACAAGAGATCTTTAGCAATAGCAATATTAGGTTCAACTTTAACTTGCTCAAGAGGTGTATATGTTTTAATATTTCTTTTACGAACCACAGTAGAAGCTTTAGCATGATCCTTTATCCTAACAGGGAAAGGTGGTTTCTCAACATAAGAAGTAGGAACAATAGGATCATTATAAGTGATAGTCATTTCTTCAACTTTAATAGGTGCAGCTACTTTTACTTCTATGGGAGGATGATATTTAAACCACTTCTCCTTGGGGAGATCAACATAAGCAGCAAAAGATTCACAAAAAGAAGCTACTATCTTAGAGTCAAGTCCATATTTAGTGCTAAATTTACGAAAAATATCGGTATCCATAAAAGATTTAACACAATTAAAACTAGGTGTCATACCTGACTCCTTACCATTGTCGAGGTCCCAATCTTCAGAGTTGCGTTTAATTCTTTCCAATAAATCCCATTTGAATTCAATAGTCTTCATCATAAAAGAGCCAGCACAAGAAGTATCAAGCATGGTGCGATTGTTACCAGAAAGTCGAGCATAAAATTTTTGAATAATCAGTTCTCTTGAGAGCTCATGATTGGGGCATGAATATAACATTGATTTAAGCCTCCCCCAAGCTTGAGCGATGCTTTCTCCTTCGCAAGGCCAAAAATTATATATATAATTGCGATCACGATGAACAAGATGCATAAAATAAAACTTATGATGAAATTCCAATTTCAATCGTTTGTAGTTCCAAGACTCCATATCATCGCATAGCACCATGTTGATGCATCTCCCCTCAAAGATAAAGGGAAGACCTTCTTCTTAACAACATCTCCGGGTACACCTGCAAGCTTAAATAATCCACAAACTTCCATCCACATATATTAGATGCTCATCAGGATGTTTTGTTCCATCTCCTAAAAAAGGATTAGCTAGCAGTTTTTCTACCATACCCAAAGGAATTTCAAAGCAAGCATTTTCATTTTCAGTAGGTTCAGTAGTTTGAGGAGCAACTCTTTGCTCTACTGGTCGGGGTGAAGATACCCCGAACAAGCCCCTCAGAGGATTACTTTTCATAGTAACAAGTGACAGTAAATTTCAGCACACTATATAAATTTTTCCTAACCAAATTCCACCTACCAAAGGCGCTTCACTCCCCGGCAACGACGCCAGAAAAGAGTCTTGATGACCCACAAGTATAGGGGATCTATCATAGTCCTTTCGATATGTAAGAGTGTCAAACCCAACGAGGAGCAGAAGGAAATGATAAGCGGTTTCCAGCAAGGTATTCTCTGCAAGTACTGAAATAAGTGGTAATAGATAGCTTTGTGATAGGATAATTTGTAACGAGCAACAAGTAACAAAAGTAAATAAAGTGCAGCAAGGTGGCCCAATCCTTTTGTAGAAAAGGACAAGCCTGGACAAACTCTTATATGATGTAAAGCGCTCCCGAGGACACATGGGAATATCGTCAAGCTAGTTTTCATCACGCTCATATGATTCGCGTTCGGTACTTTGATAATTTGGTATGTGGGTGGACCGGTGCTTGCGTGCTGCCCTTACTTGGACAAGCATCCCACTTATGATTAACCTCTATTGCAAGCATCCACAAATACAACAAAAGTATTAAGGTAAACCTAACCATAGCATGAAACATATGGATCCAAATCAGCCCCTTACGAAGCAACGCATAAACTAGGGTTCAAGCTTTTGTCACTCTAGCAACCCATCATCTACTTATTACTTCCCAATGCCTTCCTCTAGGCCCAAACAATGGTGAAGTGTCATGTAGTCGACATTCACATAGCACCACTACAGGAGAGACAACACACATCTCATCAAAATATCGAACGAATACCAAATTCACATGACTACTAATAGCAAGACTTCTCCCATGTCCTCAGGAACAAAAGTAACTACTCACAAAGCATAGACATGTTCATAATCAGAGGGGTATTAATGTGCATATAGGATCTGAACGTATGATCTTCCACCAATTAAACCAACTAGCATCAACTACAAGGAGTAATTAACACTACTAGCAACCTACTAGCACCAATCCCGTACTTAGAGACAAGAATTGGATACAAGAGATGAACTAGGGTTTTGAGAGGAGATGGTGATGATGAATAAATCGATGGAGATTGCCCTCTCCTGATGAGAGGAGCGTTGGTGATGACGATGGCGATGATTTCCCCCTCCGGGACGGAAGTTTTCCCGGCAGAACAGCTCCGCCATAGCCCTAGATTGATTCCGCCAAGGTTCCGCCTCGTGGCGGCGGAGTTTCGTCCGATAAGATGACTTATGATTTTTTTTCCATCGAAAGAGTCCATATAGCAGAAGATGGTCAACGGTGGGCCACCAGGGGGCCCACGAGGTAGGGGGCGCGCCCCCACCCTTGTGGGCAGGGTGTGGCCCCCCTAGTGATGTTCTTGCGCTCAATGTTTTTATATATTTGGAAAACATCATCCGTGAAGTTTCAGGACTTTTGGAGCTGTGGAGAACAGGTCTCTAATATTTGCTCCTTTTCCAGCCAGAATCCCAGCCGCCGGCATTCTCCCTCTTTATTTAAACCTTGTAAAATAAGAGAGAATAGGCATAAGTATTGTGACATAATGTGTAATAACATCCCATAATGCAATAAATATTGATATTAAAGCATGATGCAAAATGGACGTATCAGACCCCGTGGTGTGGAGGGCTGGATGAACAGTAGATGGTGGAGGGGTGCCCATGAAGGGGTGGTTGAACAGGTCCTCGTGGTGTGGAGGGCTGGATGAATAGTAGACGGTGGAGGGGTGGTTGAATAGTAGCCGGTGGAGTAGCGCGCGGTGGAGGCTGGATGAACAGGAGCCCGTGGAGGCTGGAGGAGGTCGACGGTAGCCCGTGGAGGCTGGAGGAGGTCGACGGTGGAGATGAACAGTATCCCGTGGAGTCCCGTTTTGCGGTACGCCACCCCCTCCTGATGAACAGGACCCCGTTTCGACCGTAGGAGGTCCGTTTTGTCCATTTTGCGGTACGCCACTCCCCTCCCGATCAACAAGACCCCCGTTTTGACCGTAGGAGGTCCGTTTCCTCCATTTTGCGGTACGCCACACCCCTCCCGATCAACAGGACCCCCGTTTCGACCGTAGGAGGTCCGTTTCCTCCGTTCTGCGGTACGCCAGGCCTCGTTTCCATCGCCTGTTCCGTCCAAGCCCTCCTGATGAACACGACCACGCATTCCGTTCTGACCCAGCCGGTTGGCTCCCGCGCGTTCCGTTGCCTCCCGATGAACACGACGCATTCCGTTGCCTCCCGATGAACACAACACATTCCTTTGCCTCCCCATGGACACAACGCATTCCGTTGCCTCCCCATGAACACGAGCGTTCCGTTGCCTCCCCATGAACACAACGATGGCGATGTTTCTCCATTCCGACCCAGCCATGTACACGAGCCCTGGCCGTACGTATGCGCGAGTAGGCGTTCAAGACCCTGCCTGTATGTACACATACGTGGTCGTATTTTCTTTCTTGCACCTTGGCCGTTGTACGTACGTGTACATGCTACATGTGCGCCTCTACTACGACACGTGCGCGCCTCTACTATGACATGTGCGTGCCTCTACATCGACCAGTATGTACATACAAGTTCGCGACCCGAATGACAACACTACGTACGCTTCAACCAGGTGGGTCCCGGCTGTCAGGCACTTCCTTGCCTACGAAGATGTAGCTGGTGGGTCCCAGCAGTCAGGGGGTGAATCGTTTTGTTTTTTTGCCTGGACGCACGTCCTTGCATGTGAAGGTGTAGCTGCTGGGTCCCAGCAGTCAGGGGGGCGAATCGTTTTTTTTGCCCGGACGCACTTCCTTGCATGCGAAGGTGTAGCTGGTGGGTCCCAGTAGTCGGGGGGCGAATCGTTTTTTTGGATGCACTTCCTTGCGTGCGAAGATGTAGCTGGTGGGTCCCAGCAGTCAGGGGGCGAATCATTTTTTTCGGACGCACTTCCTTGCGTGCGAAGATGTAGCTCGTGGGTCCCAGCAGTCAGGGGGTGAATCATTTTTTCGCGAAATATGGTGGCCCGTCCGGTGGGTCCCTGTGGTCAGGTGGAGGAATAATTATTTTGCGCGTAATAAGGAGGCACTTCCTTGCGGCTGCTGTGGACCAAGCTGTCAGCCTCTCCACGTACAATACACGTCCGATGGAAGTCGTTCCTTGACCATGTTGACCACGCCGCGCCGAGAGCACCAGGGCGGTGGACGATGTCGAGGCCTAGGTAGGGGATGACACAGAGCCGGGGAAGACGCGACAGTGGATGCACATGCGGAGAGGAGTAGGAGGGTTCACTGGTTCGGCTACGCTGTCGTTGCCATAGAATAAAAGGGGGTGTGGGTGAGTGGAGGGTTGGCCTGGCCAGCGGTGGGAGTAGTAGGGGCGGTGAGGCCTCCGCGGCAGCACAGCCGGCCACGGGAGGCAGGAGCAGGCGGCACGACCGGCGTTGCTTTGGGCGGCTGGAGCAAGAAGACCAGAGGTTCAAGAAGCACGACGGCCGTTGGATGGACATCGTACGGTCACTGCAACTAGAATCGTTTATATTGACTAAGTTGACAAAGCCCTTGGTACGTCCACTTAGTAGGCCCACAGGTCAGCTTCCGAAACTGTGCACCCCAGATGTCCGGGTGAGGAATCATTTTTTGGGCGGGTGAAGCTAGAATATCCGAGATTGAAGAAGAAGCACGACATCCGTTGGATGGACATCCAACGGCCACTGCTGCTAGAACTGTGTGTTGACTATAAGTTGACAAAGCCTTGCATACGCGTCAACTCTATTTTTTTAGGGGACGCGTCAACTTAGTAAGGCCAGAAGTGTGTGGCAGAGAACTTATAGCCCATTTGAGATTGGTAAGAATGTGTAGCCCATTTTTGAATTCTAATGGAATTTACTACAGCCCATTTACAGTTTGTTAAAAGTACAGCCCATTTCAACCAACCCTTCAAAACAGAATTCAATAAAATTTCCCACATTTTGATGGGATCCGAAATATTTTTATCCCGAAATTTCTAGTCAGATTAAATACAATTTCAATATAAATTTATATTACGTAAAAATCCAACGAAACATTGAGCTCGCAACAATTAATGAAATTAAAATTTTCAATATCCAAAAACAATATTTTATATAGTAATCACGTGTTTGGTGCATTTTTTATAGTTACTGTCCAGTTTTTATAATTACATCCCATTTATTATTTCTTAAAGCCCATTTTCTTGTTAAGCCTAATGCATCCCTCCTAGGAAAGATTTGTAGCCTAGCGGGGCGGAGAATAACAACTTGATCTTGCCTGGGTATTCCTAAAAAAAGTATAGCTGGGCTAGCCATTTTCAGCTTGAAAAAAAATAATATCTGGGCTAGATATCTGGCCTGGGCTAGACGGGCCATAGCCCGCCCAGTTAATACCTGCAGCGATGTTTTCGTTGTTGTTCAGAGGAGAAAAATTAATATATGGGCTAAACATCGAAAAACTCTAAAGTGCTCACACCTCAAAAACACAAATACTGCTCGAGCTGCTTGGTCCCAGCTGTCGGCCGCTTCTTGTGCAATTCTCTCATTTATTGACTACTACATAGGTTGACAATGGTGTGGGACCATGATGTCAGGAAACCAGGAGGAAGCAAAATAAATTATAGTTATATATATATATATATATATAATAAGGAGGCACTTGCGTACGTGAGGCTATGGACCTGGTGGGTCCCCATTGTCATCCTCTCCAAGTAAAGTCATCTCCTCGCCCGGGTGCGCTTTCCGCCCAAAACAGTCAACGCCGCCCGCCCCGCTTCCCAGTGCAGGCGATTGCTCCGCCTTCAAACGACACAAGTGTCGTCCATCCGTCCATATGCCGCCCACATTAATGATATGCGGTCGCCGAGGCGGCTACTCCGGCGCCACACGTCCGTCCCTCCGCCCGCCCACCATTTCTATATAAACTGTTGCGTCGGCCATAGCCGCAGTCATCCGCATCCGTTCCCTTTCTCTTGTCCACACCACTACTGCCCACCATGGCTTCCTCGCGCTCCAGCGCTCTTCGGGACGGGCGGACAACGAACCACAAGGAGATGGCAGCCATTGCTGCCGACCGGCTGGCCAGCTGGCAGCCGGAGGATGACGATGTCCCAATGGAGAACATGGTAGTCGACGATCCGGCGTCAACCCCCTCCTCCGCGCCATCTTCGCCGGTGCATTGCACCATGACCATCGGCGAGGCCCGTGCCCAATATATGGACAGGGTGAGGCAGATGCGTGAGGAGCAGTTCCGGGAGGCGCAGGCCGACGCAGCCTACAACCACCATCTCCTCCAGGAGCACCTGCAGGCGGAGGAACAGATCGCCGCGGAGCGGGCGGAGCAGGAGGCGCTGCTCGACTCGTACCGCTCCGCCTGCAAGGGCCGCCTCTAGCGCTGGCGGTAACGCATGCGGGTGGCGGAGGCTGCGGCCGCCTACAAAGAGGCTAGCAAAGAGGGCGATGAAGCGGGCGAGGCACTGTTTGGCGAGACCGAGGACGAGGCAGAGGACAATGCCGGCTCCGACGAGTCCCCACTCCGCTAGCGTCGATGAGGCCCTGCTCCGCCGAGGCCCCGCAATGCAAAACAACGAGGCAGAGGACACCGCCGGCTCCGCCGAGGCCCCGCCCTACCGGCAACGAGGTAGAGGACATCGCCGGCTCAGCCGAGGCCCCACCCTACTAGCAACGAGACAGAGGACATCGCCGGCTCCGTCGAGGCCCCGCCCCGCTGCCAGCGAGGCCACGCCACACAGAAAACAAGGAAGAGTACAACACGGTAGGTCGCCGCCGCTCGGGTCCAAGTAAGGCCACCGTTGCTACCCTCCGATTGAAGCCAAGCTAGGCGGGTTGACCATTGATGGCCGGTTAGCTTCTTGGCGGCGACATGGAGTCGGAGAGCTGCGCTGGAGAAGAACGCTGCTTCTACTTAACTGCTGGTGCAGTTGGCTGACTGACACATGGTCCCAACAGGCCACATGTCAGTTACGCAACTGCACCTGCAGTTAAGTCACTAAAGCTTCTGTTCGGCTCAGCGGGACACAGGTGGGTAGCTTCGGTTAATTAATTATACCTCCAGCGCACCCCTTTTTAGTTGAAGAATGTATGAAATGTAATGAAATCTGGCATGTTTATATGAAATCCGACCGTGTATGAATGAATTTATTTTGATTAGTTTGAATTCATGTATCACTGGCATTGGATGAACATGCAAAACAATACGTACTAGCATTATTCCCAGGGTGATCACCTCGTTTGCAGCAGTTTCACATGTACTCCCTCCGGTCCTTTCTAGTCTGCATACAAGTTTTGTCTGCAGTCAAAGTATCTCTACTTTGACCAATCTTATACAAAAAAGTATGCACTTTCACAATGTGCGAAGTTAAAAGGAACAGAAGGAGTACAAAGAGTTTGAGCAGCTTTTTAGCGTTTCTGTACATTGCAATCAAACACACAGGCCTGGCAATTCATAGAGAACATTCAAAACAATCCATGATTATGCATCTCAGCGACTCACATGTCAGAGGCAATATTTACTTCACAACTAAAGAATAAAGAAAAAATTGATCGACGCTGCTGACAGCAAAGGGCGTCCCATTCGAAAATATCAAACGCATGTCTTGCTAAAATCAATGAGCAAAATTTGACAAGGTTGTCCCATTCCAAAATATCAAATGCCTACGATTGTGGAATGGGCAGGGTTTGCCATCAGTTCGGACATTGACATGGCACCTCGTGCTAAATAAACCAGCTGTTCTTTTTGTGCAGTTCCACCAAAATCAACCAAATTCGCGCGTAGCTTGTATGATTTCGCCCTTATATGTTGCAACGCCTTGAACTTATCGGCACCTCCTTTCTTGTGGTGGAAATGAATGATTCGATGTATTCATGAACATTTTGTGCAGTTCCCATTGAAATCAAGCTGAGCACCCCTGTTTGCACAAATACAAAAAAGTGATTAGTATAAAGCAAACTGTACTATGAATTGACAGTTTCAACAGGCACATACATGGTCCATGTAGAGCACACTTTTAGAAAAATGGAACTCACCAGAAAGAATCCTAGAACAACATTGTACTCGCGCATCACAGCAAAAAAATGGAGATTTGTCAGTCCTTCTGAGCTGAAGTTAGTTTGGTCTTGTGGGGAGTAATGTAACCATCCTTCAACTGCTCCTTCTGATGAGAAGATAGACAGGGCTTCTTCATCCTGGCATAATCGGAACTAGTCACTTCACGTACTCCATATTCTTCTTCAGAGGAAGATGATCCTGTTGTGCAAAGACAAGAGGACTACTAAATGCTAGCATCCCTGTTTGCTCGAAAAAAAGGAAAGGAAATATTTAAAACAGCACAGATGAAGCACTTCTCAAGGACAATACCACTTTTTCATGACAGTATCTAAACAGTAGCACAACACCAATAGAGATGACAAAGCTCAATCATATGGATGAAATCAGTGGGCGAGTACCAACCTTTGTCAGGAGGCTTATTGTGTAGAGCATACAGATGAAGCACTTCTCCGGAACCATCTGTTGCTATCTACGGTGGTGGCCATGCTTACTATATACTCCTCGATTAGTTTAATGTTTCCAACATCTTCTTGTGCAGTTCCACTAAAATATATGGTATCTTCAAAGAAGATCCCTGTTTGCACAAGTAGAGATAATTACATATTACATTAAGAGTGGCATCAAATCAGTGGCAAAACAATTGCTCGTTCCAGCCATAGCAATAAATTAAGATGCAAAACTATATCATTACTTGTGTCATCACAGTTCCAGTGCTTCATTACAGCACCGGGAGTTGATTTTTGTTTTTCTTCCGCTTGTTCTTCCCCTTCATCACTTGGTTCAATAACAGACAAGCTTCGCCTTCAATGTAAGATTTGGCATGTCAATTAGGGAGCACAAGTATAGTACTAAACTTAATTTTCTGATGAAAGTGGCAAAATACAGGCCAGCAGTTGTGAAATATCCTTATCTTACCTCAATGGGATATTACGGTGCACATACAGATTGGAAGTCTTGTCTCCATTTGTGCAGTTCACTAAAATCAAGCAACATTATCGTACAAGTAGCACAACATATGAAAGCACACTGCAGAATCATGTGAAAGAAGGCTAGTACTGACCTCTCATGATGCGGAATTCAAACAACTCACAAGAAGAAGATCTGAACCAAATTCGCCTTAACGGATAGGAAGTAAGATCTCCTCTTGTGCAGTTCCACTAAGATCAAGCAATCAAGCAACGTTGTCGGTGTGACATTTTGGTTGAACTGCACAAAACACTCTTAAAACAAAAGTGTTTTGTGCAGTGCAACAAAAGGTCACAATGGCAACGAGGTGAAGTAGATAACCCTGTTTACACAGAGGTGCAAAGGAAACAATTAGTGGTCAATAACGGTGGATGACACAGAAGCCAACAAAAAGAAGCATCTACCTTATCTAAATGGGAAAGAAAGCAAGACAGTAGCATTTCTCAAATGGTGGCATTGATTAATATTAACATAGAGATTATATTAACAATAAAATTCGTTAAACATGTAATTTGCTTTTAACTGTGGCATTGCATCAATTTTCCAGCGGCATTATTAGAGGGTGTTTGTTTACAGGGACATTTTGGTGTAGGGACTAAAAAAACTCCATGTCAGTCTCATCTAAACCAAACAGGAGGGACTTTTAGGGACTAAAAGTGGGCATTTGGGACAAAAGAAAGAAGACCCCGAGGGAGTCTTTTTGGGACTTTTTCCAACAGTTGCACCTGCCACGCATTGCACCTTGTCT
The DNA here is from genome assembly GCF_018294505.1 of Triticum aestivum. Classification (NCBI taxonomy): domain Eukaryota; kingdom Viridiplantae; phylum Streptophyta; class Magnoliopsida; order Poales; family Poaceae; genus Triticum; species Triticum aestivum. Next base: position 144,045,994 of record NC_057812.1, read on the forward strand.
CTATTAGTTCATTACAAGGGGTAACATGGTCTTTTAGCATGTCATTTAATAACCTCTAGTCCATGTTTAGTCCCTGTAACCAAGCAGGTAGGGACTAGGGAGTTTTTAGCCAAACAGGGCCTTAGATTAACAACAACTAATGAGTTGCACAGGACAGTGGAGGCACCAGCACCATGTGCATCTACCGATGTACTGTGGTCATGCACAGTCTATTGCAACAAAGAACAAACAACCAAGGAGCATATTTGTGTTGGTTCCACTTTTGTTATCTTTAGACACCTTTCCCTATGTGAGCGCAGCAAATCTAGTCCTGCTCAAACTCTACAGCCTTGTCCCTTCCTTTCCTTTTTGAACTAGTACTTTCGCCCCTTCCTTTCCTCTTTGAACCACGTCCAAGATTTATGCGATACAACTTTCCCCACTACTTTCCCCCATTCCTTTCCTCTTTGAACCACGTCCTAGATTCATGCTATACAACTTTCCCCCTTCATTTCCTCTTTGAACCACGTCCTAGATACATGCTATATACAACTTTTCCCACTACTTTCCCCCACTCCTTTCCTCTTTGAACCACGTCCTAGATTCATGGTATACATGCAGCTAGACCAATGCATGTGGACTAAGTAAATTATACCTTAAGGTTCTTGGGGCGTGGTTCGGTGGGCGACGGGACGGCGAAGAAGAAGAAGGGGTCGAAGGCCCTCCCGCGCCGCCGCTGGGTGGAAAGGGAACAGCTACGCCGGTAGTCCCTCACCGATGGCGACAATGTTAAGCCTCCTTCCCTTCCTGGCGGATGGATCTTGCCGGCTCTTTGAGCAGCAGTGAGGGGAGAGAGAGGCCAACGAAGTCTTGTTTAGATCTGGAGAGGGCGAGAGAGTGTGAAGAGAGCAAATAAAAGCGCCAAGGCTCCAGCGGGAGAGGGCGAGAGAGTGTGAAGAGAGCAACTACAAGCGTTGAGGCTCCTGCGTGTATATATATACTGGAGAGAGAGTGTGAAGCGTGCAAACCCTAGAAAACATTTTGACCAGTCAAAGAATCCTCCTGGCACAAATTATGCTCAAGTGTAGTTATCGAATCCGAGACCTCGTGTTTGATGAGCCAACAGGCTAACCAGCTACACAACCCTCCCGTTATGTTCAACGAGAGGGAAATAACCTTTTATACACTCCTGGATTCGTGTGGCAAGCATGTCGTGTTTTTTTGTGTGTGGGAATCATTGGGATTTCAATCATAATCGTGTCATGTGGCTTTGGTGGTAAGACTATCCACAGTGGTGCAGAAATAATGCAGCCTTAGTCACCTTACCTCTCTCCACGTAGTACGTTGGGTCCCACCAGTCAAAGGGTGAAACAAACAAAGTAATAAGAAAAATTAAAAGCGCCAGCGGTGTTTCTTACCTCACACATCTCGCTACTGCTCGAGAACACTGTCCATTTGATCCCTCTGTTCGCTCACGTACTATTTTAAGTGAATCCTTATTATAACATGCACAGAAATTTTGCGCACTTGTATTCGACTTAAGTCAGTGTGCCACCATATCTCGTATACTTACTACTCCCTCCGTCTAGGTGTAATAAGTCACGTTAGAAGGTGCAACGGGACCAAGGTGCGTGTGTGTGTGTGTGTGTGTTTAACAGCATGTGTGTGTTAGAGAGAGCGACAGATCGACCTACTCCTACAGAGAGATGTTGTGTAGTGTACGATTTTAGCTGCGAGAGTCGGTGCATCCTCTCGTTTCCGGGGGTGTCCGGTAGGGACATGCGGACAGCTGCCATGCCCCCTCCTGGCCAGCCTGGCCCACCCAAAGCCCCTCCATCGCCCGCGCGCGCTTCTTGCCCAAAACGGAGAGCCGCTCCAAAGAATCGGTGCTGCATTCATGCCCGGGCAGAGCGGACGTGACCTCTCACTGGTGCAAGAGTGATGGTTGCTTCATCCGTCCAACTTACTGCTGGGTCTATGTGATTTGACGGTTCATTGGTCTGTATTACTGAGGTGGTAGGACTGCTGGATGTCCCATGCTTTTGGCGAAAGGAGGTACTACTATGATTACAATTTTCTCCATTCTTACAGTGGAGGCATGCAAGAGCAATGAAAACACGCAGGCTCAGTGATTACATGGCCCACCTCACACAATCACCGTGCGACACCTAACTCTTTACATAGTACTCCCTTTGTTCCTAAATATTACTAGATGAGTCCCCGCGCGTTGCCGCGGAACAACGGTATATCTCTCTGCGCAAAATTATCGATTTCATAGAACTAAAGAAACTCTATAACCGCATGACAAATGTGGTAGCCAAACTAAATAAACTCCCAGCATCATTTAGATCATCCCATGTAATGAAAAAAGATCAGCCAACTCCTACTGCATAATGGGAATATATTTTTATTTTTGACATGTTAATGGGACTGAAAAGCTCACTTACATGCATGCTACCGGTGCATGCTTGCATGTAGACATGTTGATGTGATTTAAAACCCACTCACATGCATGTGCCACGGTATTTCTGCATGCTTGCATGTGGCTTAGTGCGGAGCCTCTCAACGTCTAGATCAGACATCTATTATGGACTGATTTACTTCATTGAATGGCTACATCAATTTTGATGATGTGGCTCAAGGAGAGGATAGAGAATTCCTAGTAGTGCGGGCTAGCTATTACTAGTAGATAAGTCTTTGTAGAGATTCCACTACGTACGGAACAAAATGAATGAATCTACACTTAAAATGCATCTATATACATCCGCATGTGGTTCATGGTGAAATCTCTACAAAGACTTATATTTAGGAACAGGGGAGACGGTGTACTACGAAAGCTTCTCCTCGTTCTGCGAGTTTACGGGACACATCAAAAGTACTCCAGTGTATAGAGCCTTGCCTCTAAGGTAGGCCCCACATGGTTTGCCTCTTTTTTTAACATAACACGTCAAGTCGCAATCTGTTTGTTCACCTGTGGTAGATGATCCTCCCTCCACCAAGTGGACAACCAGTACATGTGCCAAATTACCACATGGGCTGCCTTTTTTGTACAGGAATGAGCTCCACCGTGTACCCGCACGGGTGTGGTTTGGAAAGAGACGGGAGTACGTGCGCCGTGCATGCACCTCTTCTCTTCGTGCACGTCCCCCACCTACGTGGGTGTGTGTGAGAGATACAAACCTCGTTCGTGAGTGTTTTTTGTTTTGGGGTGGGGGTGGGGTGGGGGGTTGATTTCGTGAATTATTTGTGGGAATATGTGTCGATGACATCTCAAACAAAATTCTGATGCAATGTGTGTGAAATGGAGGGCTATCCATATCATACATAGAGGGTCGGGCAATCCACGAGAAGAGAGGGAGGGGTCATAGCTATTGATAGAGTCGAAGAGAGGATCAAGTGGGTGGGTGCGAGATCGATGAAGAGAGCCATCGAAATTGTGTTTGTGTGCAAGTCAAAGATATAGGGCGACTGGCCTACCGGAATGTTAGAGGGCACATGTCAAGTTTGTGTGTGGCAGGGAGACATGACTAGAGCGCTCGATGTATCGGTGTGTGTGGGGGGAGGGGTAGGCAGAGGCCTAACTATAGAGGTAGAATGACTCGTATTTGTGTTGAGAAGGAGAGACCCAGCTATGTCTTGAGGGAGATCGGTCAACATCCATACATAACTGAAGGACGGGAAATATGATGGGGCAGAGAGAGAGGAGAGAGAGAGAGAGGGAGGGAGAGGGAGGGAGAGGGGTAGAGTGCTGGATGGGTGATGGAGTTGCTTCTCGAAGATGGTGGGAGAGGCCTACTAGACAAACTGAGGGTGGAACTGCAATGTTATCAATAAGAGTGGGGATGTGTTTTTGTGTGTGCCTGTGCATGATAGATCTGTCGGGACGCATCCATGGATGATGAAGGGGAACCATGTGTTTGGTAAGCAAACCTAACTAGATCGGTAGATCAATTGTTGTTTGTCGGAGGAAGGGAGAGACACAACTAATGAGGCAGATCGATTGACGTGTGGGTAAACACGAGTTATAAGGACCTTGCTAGCTATATGTATAGCGAGAGATCGGTCGGTGTACGTCCATTTGTTAGAGGAAAATAAGGCCCAAGGAGACGGATAGACAGAGAGAATGGAGCTAGGAGCTGGTGCGAGAGGCCCAACTACTAGCTAGATAGGGGGAGGAGTGTGCGGTTGTGAGATCAATGAAAAGAGGGGCGAGAGTTTACACGTGTGTCTGGCCGTATGAGAGACACGAGGCAAGGACACATAAAGGAGGAGACTGAAGGTCTGTGTGTATGTTGTAGGCAGGCATCGCTGGAGAGGTTTATCGGTCGGTGTGTGTCGGAAAGGAGTTGTGGAGACTCTGGGAGAACGACCTAAAGAAAAAAAGGAATGTGCCCAGTGTATAGAATGCCGAGGGAGGGGGAGGGCGAGGAGGGCGTGTGCATGCACGAGAGAAAGTTAGTGGTAGCTACAAAGGTTAGAGGATTGTGTAGGTGTTAGAGACTAACAAAGATCATAATTTGATATGAAAGCGGATTCATATATTTGAATAGGAGATCATAGTGTTTTAAACATTGCATGCATGAATATAGTGGTGATACACGTGCTGTACACATGTTATACCATAATGTGATAATGCATGTCGTTTGCAACTCACAGCTAAATGCCAAACAATCTAAACCATACTATACATCAAACAATCTCACATTTTATTTGAATTTGTGATAATGTGTGGCGTTTGCAGCTTACAACTAAATATAGAACAATCTAAACAATACTATATATCGAACATTCTCACATTTTATTTGAATTTGTGGTAATGTGTGGTGTTTGCAACTCACATCTAAATACTTGTAGGCGTAGGGGGCGGGGTACCATACATAATGTGATAAACACATTATACATATGAGACATGGTTTAGATTATGAAGATCTAGCTATGGCTAGAAATGTAATGTGATTTGAAATCAAAATAAAGTGGATTCAAAAAATCTAGTTCGAGTTCATATAGTACACATAGTTCTTATGTAACTCGAGACTAATCATGTGGTGTGTTGTGAAGATAATACACAAACAATGGTTTAACTTGACAATAATGATGATTGTATGTAACATCCCAAATTTTCAATTTGGAATGTTATACACTAGATCATCATTGCATATCATATTTATTGCATTTTGGTTGATCCTAGAAATTTTTCGCAACTCAAGGACCCTCGGAGAGTGTTGGGGATTTCGTTATTTTCATATTTGAGTTGTCTCTTGAAAATAGGATCATTTGATTTTATTTATTTTATCTTCAATTATTTCTATTACAAAAATATGAGAGAGGGAATAAAATGACTTTCCCAAAATAAGGAAATATTGAGGATTTAATAAAAAATCAAATAAGATTTTATTTGCTATTTTATTTGAATTTAGGAAAAAATGTGAGTTTTTCAAAATTGCATTTCGGCCCCAAATAAATGTTCATCCTGTGCGGCTTGATTTTAGAAGCCGGGGAAAATTTTATTTCGGGATTTTTGGAGTCTGTTTAGTAGTCCTTTTGTTTTTTTCCGAGCATAAGTTTTTCTTAAAAAAAACATCCGAACCGACCTACGGCTCGTGCTAGGCCCGGACTCCCCCGGACCTAGCCTTTATAAGCCGCCGGCCCACCCCGGGCCGAAACCCTAGCCGCCCCGCGCCCGCCGCCACCGCCGCGCCCGACGCCGCCGCCCCGCCACACCCCGCCGCCCGCGCCTGACGCCGCCGCTGCACCCGACGCCGCCACCCGCCGCCGACCCGCCGGACCCCGCCTCCGCCGCCTTGCCAGAGCCGCCGCCGCCGTCCCGCTGCCCGAGGTTTACCTCCATCCCGCCGCCGGTTTTCCCGGAAAAACCATTCGGTTTTCGTCGGTTTTTTTTCATTTTTTCTTTTGATCGGTTTTTTCCGGTTTAGGCTAATTAGCGAGCGTTCGCTCATTCATTCGTTTTGACGAACGCGTTCTTCATTTAGATTCAGTTAACGAACATTTGTTCGTTAAACTGTTCGTCGTTTTTCTTTTTCTCGGATTAAATCCGTGATTTTCTGATCGCGATTTCAAGTTTTTGCTTCTGTAAAAATTGCCTTAGATCCAGACTAGTAAATGAAGCCTGTTTCTTTTGCCGTTTGTCTTTCGTTGCTTCGTTCGATTCGATTCTTTTTGCCAACCGGAGTTCTTAAGTTGAACTTTCTGGTTAAATCTATTATTTGAGTTTTACCTGTGCATTAGTTGAGTACTTATTGTGTGCTTGGTTGTTTGCGATTGAGTACCCGGAGTGTGCCGCCTGTTACTTCGAATCGCTAGGTTTCCCGGATCATCAGCAAGTCAAGTAACACTTTGATCATACCTCCTACTACCCGGTTTTATTGCACTAGATCAACCCTTGAACATTGCATGAGTAGGATCTAATTAAATTGTGGGTTTGGGAAGTAGTTGAGGTAGTACCTATTACCTGTCTAATTATCAAACCTTTGGGAGTTACTTCTACGTTTGCTTATTATTGCTATGCTATGCTAGTAGACGTGGATTGGGTGAGTGTATCCATGAAAGATGTGAGATTTGTTAATTAATGGTTTACTTAAGGTGGCAACCTAAACACACATCTGGGTGGATTGAGGCACCTGGGTATTCCAGGATTGCCTGTTTTCTTCTGGACCACCACCCAGGCTCAAAGGGATCATGAGATTATTCATACTAGAAACTTCCGTGTGCAGCCATAGGCTATTATGGGCTCTAGCATACTTGATTAAGTCGTGTGAGCTCTTATAGTGGTAGACTAGCAGATGTAGGGGTTGTAGGTGGTACGGTCTACCCATCGTAAGGTGCAAATGCTTCTGAAAGACTATGTCTCGGTCATCCTTTTCTCAAACACCATGTAGTGCGAGAAATCCAATGGAGGAGATCGAGTCTTGTGGGGAAAAGTGCGCAATCCTCTGCAGAGTGTATAAACTAATCATGGTTAGCCGTGTCCCCTGTTATGGACATCTTGAGTATCTAGTACCTGGATTATCATGTGAATCTCAACATGTTGATCTAAAGATTAATTTTGTTGGGTTTGTTTAATGATGATGTTTAATTGGGATTGAGAATGCTGTCAACCATTCTCAATGTTTAACAACCACCATAATAGTTAAATAAATTTATTCCTTTGCAGTAGGGAAAATTTGGCTTTACGCAGAACTGTAACCATAGAGCTTTCCACCAGCCAAATATGCATATAGTATAGCTGTTTCATTCCATTATTCTCTATGTGTTACATTGCCAGCATATTCCATGTGCTGACCCGTTTTCGGGCTGCAACGTTAATGTTGCAGACTTTTCAGACGACGATTAAGGAGTTTTAGGTCGTGGTTCTATACTCAGTGATGCCGTTGGAGTTGATGGACTCACTTATCTTCCAAGCCTTCCGCTGTTATCGTTATTAGATGGCCTTAAGCCATTTTTATTGTAATAAGTTATCTTTGGAGACACTCGATGTAATAAGTGTGTGATTGCTACTCTGCTATAAATCCTTCAAGTACTGTGTGGTGTCAGCATTACTGATCCAGGGATGACACCGGAGCACAGAGATTGGACCGTTTGAGGTCTGGTCGCTACAAGATGGTATCAGAGCACACGCTGACTGTAGGACACGACCACTAAGCTAAAGACCTAGATCACTACTCACTCTCTTCTCTTCTGACCTCTCATCTTTTCTACTCTTTTAGGATGGCGGATGCAAGGAACAAGTTCACTCAACCGGATGAAGATACACCCTTTGGACGTCACTTGAAGGAAGTCACTAGATACCTGAACATAGGAGTACCAAGCTTCACCGGAACCTACAACGCCACCTTACCTGAAGAAGAGCGCTGGATGATTCAAGTTCAAGTTCCAGGAAGGACGTTCATGCCAGTCACTGAGCCCATAGAGTTTTCTTTCGATGCACCAACCTGGAGTCTAGGAAAGAGCATGGCAGCTCACATCGCCATGGGACGCATTGGAGAAGTCTACCGCAATGATCTCAAGGATACTATCTACCAGATTTGTGGGCGCCGAGATGAGCACTGGGAGATGATCAGCACCAGAAAGGATAGATCAATTGCAGCTTTTATCCAGGAGTTAAACCAGCACATTCGACGTCAGGAGAACCAGATGTGCGCCGACATGATAGACCTGAAGAAGGCAAGGACAAGAATCAAGGAACTGGAGGAAGAACTCAAGGCTACACGTGAAGATTTTGAAGAAGAAATTGAAGTATTAGTGGAAAAGAATGACGATCTGATCAAGAAGATTGGAATATTCATGGGAGACCCTACATCGGTAGAAGAAGACGAAGAACCCAAGGAGATTCGCCCGGAAGACTACATCATCATCGACGACACCGACTCGGATCCAGATGATAGCGATGATGACTATGTTGATGAAGCTGGAGCAGATATCATGGAGTCTGCAACCGAAGAATATTTCTAGTAGACCACCCCAACAGTAGTAGTAGTCCACCATGTAAATATAGTAGCCCGAGCACTTTTGCGATAGTTAGATCGATTGTATGCCCTTGTTTGGTTGATTGAATGAAGTGAATTGTTTGCTTTTGCCTCATGTGCATATGGGTAGTGTTTTCTCTTTAGGCCCCCTCTATTCTTAAATCTCATCCTTTTCTAAACCCTCAGATGCCTCCGAGACGTGACCCCGGATTTACCTTCCCACCGGAGCTCACTCAGTTGATCCAGCAGCAGAACACATTGATGCAGTTACTAGTCCAGAATCAGAACCAGGGGAACAACAACAACAACAACCACCACCACCACCACCTGTTGATCACTTAGCCCGTTTTCTTAGGCTGAATCCGCCGGTGTTTTCCAGTAGCACCGAGCCGATAGTAGCAGATGATTGGCTCCGCAAGACAGCTAGAGAGTTGACCACAGCAGGATGCACTGATGCGGAGAAGGTGAAGTTTGCCGCACATCAGCTTGAAGGACCCGCAGCATCATGGTGGGAGAATTTCACAGCCACTTTCCCTGTCGATACTATCACATGGGACCAGTTTCAGGCTTTTACTGCCCATGTTTCAGCAGGAGCTATGGCCATGAAGAAGCGAGAGTTTCGCAACTTGCGCCAAGGAGGACGGACAGTTGGCCAGTATGTGGAGGACTTTAGTAAGCTAGCACGTTATGCCCCAGATGACGTTGCTACGGATGCAGCTAAGCAGGAGAAGTTTCTGGAAGGACTGAATGATGAGTTGAGCATGCAGTTGATGGTAGCAACCTTCAACAACTACCAGGAGTTGGTAGATCGTGCTCTTATGATTGAAGGGAAGCAGCAGCAAATCGAGAATCGCAAGAGGAAGTATGCACAAGGAAAGTACAATTCAGGAGCTCAGCAGAAGCCACGATTTACCCCTAGGCCGGGAGGACATTTTCAGCATACCCATGGAGGAGGTAGTTCGCACAATCACAATGGCCCCAGGAATGGTAATGGGAATGGAGGAAGCAACGGCCAGAACCGCACCAACCCATCAACCCCAGCCAAGAAAGACCTGAGCCAAGTCACTTGCTTTAAGTGCCAGAAGACCGGACATTATGCCAATGAATGTCCTGAATCCCAGAATGGAAATGGCAATGGAAGCTCTGGGAAGAAGCCGAACCCTTTCAACAGGGGACAGGTGAACCACGTTAACGTGGAGGAGGTTGAAGAGCAGCCGGATGCAGTAATCGGTAAGTTTTTGGTTAAGTCATTTACTGCACTCGTTCTTTTCGATACTGGTGCATCGCATTCATACATATCAAGGGGATTTGTGGATAAGTATAAACTGCCAACCCAAGCCCTTAGGTCACCCATGTTAGTAACCTCGCCTGGAGCAGAACATATGGCTAGTCTATGGTGTGATCGGTTACCATTAAGGATTGGTAACTATGTTTTTCCCTCGGACCTAATAGTATTGGAATCCCAAGGATTGGATGTGATATTAGGCATGGATTGGTTATCAAAGTATGAAGGGAATATTGAATGTGCCAGTAAGTCAATTTCACTTACCACCCCAGAAGGGAGAAGAATCAAGTATGTATCCCGACATGTGCCAAAGAGGACTCAAGTAAATTGTTTAACCGGAGTAGTGCAGGAGGAAGTACCAGTAGTGAAGGATTTCCCCGAAGTATTTCCAGAAGAGTTGCCAGGCATGCCACCGGATAGAGATATTGAGTTTTTGATTGAGCTTTTGCCAGGCACAGGGCCAATATCAAAGAGACCATATAGGATGCCTGCAAAGGATTTGGTGGAAATTAAGAAGCAGATTAAGGAGTTACTGGATAAAGGATATATTCGCCCAAGTTCATCGCCTTGGGGATCGCCAGTACTTCTAGTGGAGAAGAAGGATGGATCGTTAAGGATGGTTGTCGATTATCGAGGATTGAATGAAGTAACCATCAAAAACAAGTACCCCCTACCGATGATCAATGATCTGTTTGATCGATTGCAAGGAGCTAAGGTATTTTCCAAGATCGATCTGCGATCAGGATACCACCAGTTGAAGATTCGGGAACAGGATATACCCAAGACGGCTTTTACCACCAGGTATGGGCTGTACGAGTATACCGTTATGTCATTTGGTCTGACTAACGCACCTGCATATTTTATGAACATGATGAACAAGGTGTTTATGGAGTTCTTGGATAAGTTCGTCGTAGTGTTCATTGATGATATCCTGGTTTACTCAAAGAATGAAGAGGAGCATAAGGAGCATTTGCGTTTGGTTCTTGGAAAGCTCAGAGAACATCAATTATATGCCAAATTTAGCAAATGTGAGTTTTGGTTGAAGGAAGTTGGATTTCTCGGACACGTTATATCCGGAGAAGGTATAGCAGTAGATCCCACTAAAGTTGATACCGTGACCAAGTGGGAAGCACCAACCACCGTGGGAGAGATCCGGAGTTTTCTTGGACTCGCAGGATACTACCGGAGGTTTATTGAGAATTTCTCAAAGATTGCGAAGCCTATGACTGAGTTGTTGAAGAAGGATACCAAGTTCATATGGACGGAGGAATGTGAGGCTAGTTTTCAGGAGTTGAAGAAACGTTTGGTTACCTCACCCGTGTTGATTTTACCGGACCAGACCAAGGATTATGAGGTGTATTGCGACGCTTCACGACGAGGACTTGGAGCAGTGCTTATGCAGGAAGGCAGAGTTGTTTCATATGCCTCACGACAGCTTAAGCCTCATGAGTTGAATTATGCCACGCATGATTTGGAGTTAGCAGCCGTAGTGCATGCATTGAAGACTTGGAGACATTTTCTGATTGGAAACCATTGCGAGGTGTACACGGATCACAAGAGTTTGAAGTATATTTTCACACAGAAGGAGTTGAACCTCAGACAAAGGAGATGGTTGGAGCTCATCAAGGATTATGATATGAAATTGCATTATCACCCCGGAAAGGCTAACGTAGTAGCTGACGCATTAAGCCGTAAGAGCCATGTCAACACCCTAATGACGGGAGATTTACCAGGGGAGTTAGCCGAAAATCTTCGAGAGCTATGTTTGGAAATAGTTCCAAGAGGCTATGTAGCAGCATTGGAGATTCAGTCTACTTTAATGGATAAGATCAGAGAAGCTCAAAGGACTGACAAGGAAATTGCTTCCATTAAGGAGAAAATGAACAAAGGAAAAGCTAAGGGATTTCGTGAGGATGAGCACGATACCTTATGGTTTGAAGACCGTGTCTATGTACCAAATGATCCGGAGATTAGGAAGCTAATTCTGCAAGAGGCCCATGACTCACCATACTCGATTCACCCAGGAAATACCAAGATGTATTTGGATTTGAAGGATATTTTCTGGTGGACCGGAATGAAGAAGGATATTGCGGAATATGTAGCAGTTTGTGATGTATGTCAGAGAGTGAAGGCAGAGCATCAGAAGCCAGCAGGATTGCTACAACCATTGCCGATACCCGAATGGAAGTGGGATAAGCTAGGCATGGATTTCATCACAGGATTGCCCAGAACACGTTCAGGCTATGACTCGATATGGGTTGTAGTCGATCGTTTGACAAAGGTAGCTCATTTCATTCCAGTGAAGACTACCTATACCAGTGCAAAGTTGGCAAAGATATACATGACCAGGATCGTATGTCTGCATGGAGTTCCAAGGAGCATTGTATCGGATAGAGGAACCCAGTTTACCTCAAAGTTCTGGAATCAGTTGCATGAGACTTTGGGAACCAGACTGGAGTTTAGCACAGCTTTCCACCCGCAGACAGATGGACAGACCGAGAGAGTAAATCAGATTTTGGAGGATATGCTAAGAGCTTGTGCGCTAGATTATGGATCTAGTTGGGATGAGAATTTGCCATATGCAGAGTTCTCTTACAACAACAGCTATCAATCCAGTTTGAAGATGGCCCCTTTCGAAGCCTTGTACGGAAGGAGGTGCAGGACCCCATTGTCCTGGGATGAAGTTGGAGATCGCCAGTTGTTTGGACCGGATCTGATAAAGGAGTCTGAACAGAAAGTGAAATTAATTCGCGACAGGCTGAAGGTAGCTCAATCCAGGCAGAAGAGTTATGCAGATTCTAAACGCAAGGAGACAGTTTACGAAGTCGGAGACCGAGTCTATCTTCGAGTATCACCACTTCGAGGAGTTAAGCGCTTTGGAGTTAAGGGAAAGTTAGCACCACGTTTTGTAGGCCCATACCAAGTTTTGGAGCGTATGGGAGAAGTTGCCTATAAGTTGGAATTGCCCGAAGGATTGTCAGGAGTTCACGACGTGTTCCATGTATCCCAGTTGAAGAAGTGCCACGCAGAGATGGCCGACATACCGCTGAGAGATACGGTACCACTGGAAGCAATTCAGTTGGACAGTGATTTGACCTATGAGGAGAAACCAGTTAAGATTCTAGAGTATGCCAGTCGAGTCACCCGCAGCAAGGTTATCAAGTTTTGCAAGGTTCAGTGGAGCCACCACACGGAGGATGAAGCCACCTGGGAACGAGAGGAAGATTTGCTGAAGGACCACCCTCACCTATTTTCTAGCCAACCCGAATCTCGAGGGCGAGATTCATCTTAAGGGGGGTAGGTTTGTAACATCCCAAATTTTCAATTTGGAATGTTATACACTAGATCATCATTGCATATCATATTTATTGCATTTTGGTTGATCCTAGAAATTTTTCGCAACTCAAGGACCCTTGGAGAGAGTTGGGGATTTTGTTATTTTCATATTTGAGTTGTCTCAAATTTTGAAAATAGGATCATTTGATTTTATTTATTTTATCTTCAATTATTTCTATTACAAAAATATGAGAGAGGGAATAAAATGACTTTCCCCAAAATAAAGAAATACTGAGGATTTAATAAAAAAATCAAATAAGATTTTATTTGGTTTTATTTGCTATTTTATTTGAATTTAGGAAAAATGCGCGTTTTTCAAAATTGCATTTAGGCTCCAAATAAATGTTCATCCTGTGCGGCTTGATTTTAGAAGCCGGGGAAAATTTATTTCGGGATTTTTGGAGTCCGTTTAGTAGTCCTTTTGTTTTTTTCCGAGCGTAAGTTTTTTAAAAAAAACGTCCGAACTGACCTACGGGCCGTGCTAGGCCTGGAATCCCCAGACCCAGCCTTTATAAGCCGCCAGCCCACCCCGGGCCGAAACCCTAGCCGCCCCGTGCCCGCCGCCGCCGCCGCGCCCGACGCCGCCGCCCACCGCCACCCCGCCGGACCTCGCCACCGCCGACGCCGCCACCTCGCCGGAGCCACCGCCGCCGTCCCATCGCTCGAGGTTTACCTCAATCCCACCGCCAGTTTTCCCAGAAAAACCATTAGGTTTTCGTCGGTTTTTTTGTTTCGTTTTTTCTTTAGATCAGTTTTTTTCCGGTTTAGGCTAATTAGCGAGCGTTCGCTCGTTCATTCGTTTTAACGAACGCGTCCTTCATTTAGATTCAGTTAACGAATGTTCGTTCATTAAACTGTTCGTCGTTTTTTTTTTCTCGGATTAAATCCGCGATTTTCTGATCGCGGTTTCTGATCCGATTTTCATTTTAGTTTATCTTTTCGTTCGTTTATCGAAATCAGGCGATTCAAGCGCCTGGAGTTTTGTCTCGAAACCCTCTTTCCGTTTAACCAACTTAAACAAGTTTTTGCTTCTGTAAAAATTGCCTTAGATCCAGACTATTAAACGAAACCTGTTTCTTTTGCCGTTTGTCTTTCGTTGCTTCGTTCGATTCGATTCTTTTTGCCAACCGGAGTTCTTAAGTTGAACTTTCTGGTTAAATCTATTATTTGAGTTTTACCTGTGCATTAGTTGAGTACTTATTGTGTGCTTGTTTGTTTGCGATAGAGTACCCGGAGTGCGCCGCCTGTTACTTCGAATCGCTAGGTTTCCCGGATCATCAGCAAGGCAAGTAACACTTTGATCATACCTCCTACTACCCAGTTTTATTGCATTAGATCAATCCTTACACATTGCATGATTAGGATCTAATTAAATTGTGGGTTTGGGAAGTAGTTGAGGTAGTACCTATTACCTGTCTAATTATCAAACCTTTGGGAGTTACTTCTACGTTTGCTTATTATTGCTATGCTATGCTAGTAGACGTGGATTGGGTGAGTGTATCCATGACAGATGTGAGCTTTGTTAATTAATGGTTTACTTAAGGTGGCAACCTAAACACACATCTGGGTGGATTGAGGCACCTGGGTATTCCAGGATTGCCTGTTTTCTTTTGGACCGCCACCCAGGCTCAAAGGGATCATGAGATTATTCATGCTAGAAACTTCCGTGTGCAGCCACAAGCTATTATGGGCTCTAGCATAGTTGACTAAGTCGTGCGAACTCTTATAGTGGTAGACTAGCAGATGTAGGGGATGTAGGTGGTATGGTCTACCCATCGTAAGGTGCTAGCGCTTCTGAAAGACTATGTCTCGGTCATCCGTTTCTCAAACACCATGTAGTGCGAGAAATCCAAACGGAGGCGATCGAGTCTTGTGGGGAAAAGTGCGCAAACCTCTGCAGAGTGTATAAACTAATCATGGTTAGCCGTGTCCCCGGTTATGGACATCTTGAGTATCTAGTACCTGGATTATCATGTGAATCTCAACATGTTACTCTAAAGATTAATTTTGTTGGGTTTGTTTAATGATGATGTTTAATTGGGATTGAGAATGCTGTCAACCATTCTCAATGTTTAACAACCACCATAATAGTTAAATAAATTTATTCCTTTGCAGTAGGGAAAAATTGGCTTTACGCAAAACTGTAACCATAGAGCTTTCCACCAGCCAAATATGCATATAGTATAGCTGTTTCATTCCATTATTCTCTATGTGTTACATTGCCAGCATATTCCATGTGCTGACCCATTTTCGGGCTGCAACGTTAATGTTGCAGACTTTTCAGGCGACGATTAAGGAGTTTTAGGTCATGGTTCTATACTCAGTGATGACGTTGGATTTGATGGACTCACTTATCTTCCAAGACTTCCGCTGTTATCGTTATTAGATGGCCTTAAGCCATTTTTATTGTAATAAGTTATCTTTCGAGACACTCGATGTAATAAGTTTGTGATTGCTAATCTGCTATAAATCTTTCAAGTACTGTGTGGTGTCAGCATTACTGATCCAGGGATGACACCAGAGCACAGAGATTGGACCGTTTGAGGTCTGGTCGCTACATTGTAGATCTTATTAAAATAGAGAAACGAATTCAAATGCTTTGACTTCACAACAATCATTACTGTAGATCTTATTCAAATAGGGAAACAAATTCAAATTTAGTTCATATTAAAGCGGTAGTATATACATTTGGAATGCACTAAAACGTTCATTTGAGTAGTAGGTTGCATGCATTATACACGTAGCGAAATATTTTAATTATACATAACATCAATTCAAAGTTTTGAATGACATTTGTAGTGCGCATTGATTTGGTACAGTACATGTTAGGCTTGTCCGGAAATTTCAACCCACGCCTTGTTAGCCCGAAATATTTAAGATATATCTCTTTCTCGTTGTGCTCCGACAACTCCCTCCTTCTCAACCCGCGCCTTGCTATTCCGAAATTACAACGCACGCGAAAACCCCCACCTCCTGTGAAATCCCAACACGTGAAATGCCCGTGGTACCCCTGAACCGAAAGAACCGCCTCAAATTGGCAGGGGTACTTTTGTAACTTACCCCGCATTTCGGACAAGCGTGTCTCTAAGCCATGGTTCCCCACTGCCATCCCATCCGTCCATTGATACGTCTCCAACATGTCTATAATTTTTGATTGGTCCATGCTATATTATCTACTGTTTTGGACTATATTGGACTTTATTTTCCACATTTATATTATTTTTGGGACTAACCTATTAACCGGAGGCCCAGTCCAGAATTGTTGTTTTTTGCCTATTTCAGTATTTCGGAGAAACAGAATATCAAACGGAGTCCAAACAGAATAAAACCATCGGGAACGTGATTTTCTCACTGAACGTGATCCAGAAGACTTGGACCCTACTCCAAGGAGGCAAAGAGGCGGTCACAAGGGTGGGGGGCGCGCCCACCCCCCTAGGGCGCGCCCCCTGCCTCGTGGGCCCCTCGGTGCTCCATCGACGTACTCCTTCCTCCTATATATAGCTACGTACCCCCAAACGATCAGAATAGGAGCCAAAAAAATAATTCCACCGCCGCAACTTTCTGTATCCATGAGATCCCATCTTGGGGCCTATTCCGGAGCTCCGCCAGAGAGGGCCGTCATCACGGAGGGCTTCTACATCATCATAGCCTCTCCGATGAAGTGTGAGTAGTTTACTTCAGACCTTCGGGTCCATAGTTAATAGCTAGATGGCTTCTTCTCTCTTTTTGGATCTCAATACAAAGTTCTCCCCCTCTCTTGTGGAGATCTATTCAATGTAATCTTCTTTTTGCGGTGTGTTTGTTGAGACCGATGAATTGTGGGTTTATGATCAAGTCTATCTATGAATAATATTTGAATCTTCTCTGAATTCTTTTATGTATGATTGGTTATCTTTGCAAGTCTCTTCGAATTATCCGTTTGGTTTGGCCAACTAGATTGGTAGTTATTGCCATGTGAGAAGTGCTTAGCTTTGGGTTCGATCTTGCGGTGTCCTTTCACAGTGATAGAAGGGGCAGCAAGGCACGTATTGCATCGTTGCCATCGAGGATAACAAGATGGGGTTTATTTCATATTGCATGAACTTATCTCTCTACATCATGTCATCTTGCTTAAAGCATTACTCTGTTTTTAACTTAATACTCTAGATGCATGCTGGATAGCGGTCGATGAGTGGAGTAATAGTAGTAGATGCATAATCGTTTCGGTCTACTTGTCACGGACGTGATGCCTATATACATGATCATGCCTAGATATTCTCATAACTATGCTCAGTTTTGTCAATTGCTCAACAGTAATTTGTTCACCCACCGTGGAATACTTATGCTCTTGAGAGAAGCCACTAGTGAAACCTATGGCCCCCAGGTCTATTCTCATCATATCAATCTCCATCACTCTAATCTTGTTTTGCTTTTTACTTTGCCTTTTACTTTTTACTTTGCATCTCTATACCAGAAATACCAAAAATATTATATCTATCAGATCTCACTCTCGTAAGTGACCGTGAAGGGATTAATAACCCCTAATCGCGTTGGTTGCGAGTAGCTATCGTTTTGTGCAGGTACGAGGGACTTGAGCGTGGCCTCCTACTAGATTGATACCTTGGTTCTCAAAAACTGAGGGAAATACTTACGCTACTCTGCTGCATCATCCCTTCCACTTCGGGGAAATCCAACGCAAGCTCAAGAGGTAGCAAGAAGAATTTCTGGCGCCGTTGCCGGGGAATCTACGCAAAAAGTCAACATACCAAGTACCCATCACAATCCCTATCTCTCGCATTACATTATTTGCCATTTGCCTCTCGTTTTCGTCTCCCCCACTTCACCCTTGTCGTTTTATTCGCCCTCTCTCTCTCTCTATCATCCCTCTCTATTTGCCTCTTTTTGCCCGCTTGCCTTTTGTTTGCTCGTGTGTTGGATTGCTTGTTTGTCGCGATGGCTCAAGATACTACCAAATTGTGTGACTTCACCAATACCAATAATAATGATTTCCTTAGCACTCCGATTGCTCCTCTTGCCAATACTGAATCTTGTGAAATCAATACTGCTTTGTTGAATCTTGTTATGAAAGATCAATTCGCCGGCCTTCCTAGTGAAGATGCCGCTACTCGTCTAAATAGCTTCATTGATTTATGTGATATGCAAAAGAAAAGAGATGTCTATAATGATGTCGTTAAATTGAAGCTATTTCCTTTTTCACTTAGAGATCGTGCTAAAGCATGGTTTTCGTCTTTGCCTAAAAATAGTATTGATTCTTGGAACAAGTGCAAAGATGCTTTTATCTCTAAGTATTTCCCTCCCGCTAAGATCATCCCTCTCAGAAACGATATTATGAACATTAAGCAACTTGATCATGAACATGTTGCACAAGCTTGGGAGAGAATGAAATTAATGATACGTAATTGCCCTACTCATGGTTTGAATTTGTGGATGATTATACAAAAGTTTTATGTCGGATTGAATTTTGCTTCTAGAAATCTTTTAGATTCGGCCACGGGAGGCACTTTTATGGAAATCACTTTGGGAGATGCTACTAAACTCCTAGATAATATTATGGTTAAATATTCTCAATGGCATACTGAAAGATCTTCTAATAAAAAAGTGCATGCGATAGAAGAAATCAATGTTTTGACTGGAAAGATGGATGAACTTACGAAATTATTTGCTACTAAGAGTGTTTCTTCTGATCCTAATGATATGCCTTTGTCTACTTTGATTGAGAATAACAATGAATCTATGGATGTGAATTTTGTTGGTAGGAATAATTTTGGTAACAACGCTTATAGAGGAAATTTTAATCCTAGGCCATATCCTAGTAATCCTTCTAATAATTATGGGAATTCCTACAACAACTCTTATGGAAATTATAATAAGATGTCCTCTGAATTTGAGAATAGTGTTAAAGAGTTTATGAATTCACAAAAGAATTTTAATGCTTTGCTTGAAGAGAAATTGCTTAAAGTCGATGATTTGGCTAGGAACATTGATAGAATTTCTCTTGCGGTTGATTCTTTAAAGCTTAGATCTATTCCTCCTAAGCATCATATCAATGAGTCTCTCAAAGCCATGAGAATTTCCATTCATGAGTGCAAGGAAAGAACCGCTAGGATGCCTGCTTCCAAAGATGCCTTTATTAAAGCGTGTTCTTCCAATTCCTATGAAAATCAAGATGAAGATCTAAAAGTTATTGATGTGTATCCTATTAAATCTTTGTTTTGCAATATGAATCTTGATGAAACTGAATATGATCTTCCTTTACCTAGAAGGCGTTCTAGAAATTCAGAGTATTTAGGTCTTTATGATGAAATTGATGAAAGTGGGATTGAAAGAAATAAAAATCTAGATGTTGCTAAACCCACTATATTGGATTTCAAAGAATTTAATTATAAAGTTGCTCTTTAATTTATTTTATTTCCTTGTTGCAAGCTGTGCTAAATTCTCCACATGCTTATAGTCAAAAGAAAGCCTTCACCGAACATATTGTTGGTGCCTTGATGCAATCTTATGAAGAAAAACTTGAGTTGAAAGTTTCTATCCCTAGAAAACTCTATGATGAGTGGTAACTAACTATTAAAATTAAAATTAAAGATCATGAGTTTTATGCTTTGTGTGATTTGGGTGCTAGTGTCTCCACTATCCCCAAAACTTTGTGTGATTTGTTAGATTTCCGTAATTTTGATGATTGCTCTCTAAACTTGCATCTTGCGGATTCTACTATTAAGAAACCTATGGGAAGGATTAATGATGTTCTTATTGTTGAAAATAGAAATTATGTGCCCATATATTTCATTGTTCTTGATATAGATTGCAATCCTTCTTGCCCTATTATTCTTGGTAGACCTTTCCTTAGAACGGTTGGTGCGATTATTGATATGAAGGAAGGGAATATTAGATTTAAATTTCCATTAAAAAGGGCATGGAACACTTTCCAAGAAATAAAATATAATTGCCATATGAAACTATCATGAGAGCCACTTATGGATTGCCTACCAAAGATGGCAATACCTAGATCTATTCTCGCTTTTATGCCTAGCTAGGGGCGTTAAACGATAGCGCTTGTTGGGAGGCAACCCAATTTTATTTTTATTCTTTGCTTTTTGCTCCTGTTTAGTAATAAATAAATTATTTAGACTCTGTTTTGGTTGTGTTTTTTGTATTTATTTAGTGTTTGTGCCAAGTAGAACCGTTGGGAAGAATTGGGGAAAGTCTTGTTGAACTTGCTGCAAAAAACAGAAACTTTAGCGCTCGCGAGAAATGCTGTCATTTTTATTTGAAGAGTTCTATTTAGTTAATTCTTTTTGAAGATGATTAATAGATAAATTCCTCACGTCTAGAAATTTATTTTAGAATTTTTGGGGTTCCAGATCTTGCGCTAGCTACAGATTACTACAGACTGTTCTGTTTTTGTCAGATTCTGTTTTTCGTGTGTTGTTTGCTTATTTTGATGAATCTATGGCTAGTAAAATAGTTTATGATCCATATAGAAGTTGTAATAAAGTAGGTTTAACACCAATATAAATAAATAATGAGTTCATTACAGTACCTTGAAGTGGTCTTTTGTTTTCTTTCGCTAACGGAGCTCACGAGTTTTCTACTTTAAGTTTTGTGTTGTGAAGTTTTCAAGTTTTGGGTGAATTCTTGTGATGGATTATGGAACAAGGAGTGGCAAGAGCCTAAGCTTGGGGATGCCCATGGCACCCCCAAGATAATCCAAGGACACCAAAAAGTCAAAGCTCGGGGATGCCCCGGAAGGCATCCCCTCTTTTGTCCACTTCCATCGGTAATTTACTTGGAGCTATATTTTTATTCAGCAACATGATATGTGTTTTGCTTGGAGCGTCGTGTACTATTTTTGTCTTTTTGTTTTAGTATGCCACAAGCATCCTTGCTGTACACACCTTTTGAGAGAGCCATACATGAATTAAAATTTGATAGAATACTCTATGTGCTTCACTTATATCTTTTGAGCTATGTAATTTTGCTCTATGTGCTTCACTTAGATCTTTTAGAGCATGGTGGTGGATTTGTTTTAAAGAAACTATTGATCTCTCATGCTTCACTTAAATTATTTTGAGAGTCTCTTAATAGCATGGCAATTTTCTTAATAATAATATGCTTGTTATTCAAGATTTGTGAAACTTTCTTTTGAGTGTGTGGAATACTAAGAAAAGATTGAAGCATGATAATTGTTTTGAGATATGGAGGTGATAATATTAGAGTCATGCTAGTTGAGTAGTTGTGAATTTAAAGAATACTTGTGTTAAAGTTTGTGATTCCCGTAGCATGCACGTATGGTGAACCGTTATGTGATGAAGTCGGAGCATGATTTATTTATTGATTGCCTTCCTTATGAGTGGCGGTCGGGGACGAGCGATGGTATTTTCCTACCAATCTATCCCCCTAGGAGCATGCGCGTAATACTTTGCTTTGATAACTTGTAGATTTTTGCAATAAGTATATGAGTTCTTTATGACTAATGTTGAGTCCATGGATTATACGCACTCTCACCCTTCCACCTTTGCTAGCCTCTCTAATACCGTGCACTTTTCGCTGGTATCATACACCTACCATATACCTTCCTCAAAACAGCCACCATACCTACCTATTATGGCATTTCCATAGCCATTCCGAGATATATTGCCATGCAACTTTCCACCGTTCCATTTATTATGACACACTCCATCATTGTCATTTCGCATATCCCGGTACACCGCCGGAGGCATTCATATAGAGTCATATTTTGTTCTAAGTATCGAGTTGCAATTGTTGAGTTGTAAGAAAAATAAAAGTGTGATGATCATCATTATTAGAGCATTGTCCCAGTGAGGAAAGGATGATGGAGACTATGATTCTCCCACAAGTTGGGATGAGACTCCGGACGAAAAATAAATAAAAGAGGCCAAAGAAGCCCAAAAAAAGAGAAAGAAAAGAGGCCATAAAAAGGGAAAAGGCCCAAATAAAAAAATGAGAGAAAAAGAGAGAAGGGACAATGTTACTATCCTTTTACCACACTTGTGCTTCAAAGTAGCACCATGATCTTCATAACAGAGAGTCTCTCATGTTATCACTTTCATATACTAGTGGGAATTTTACATTATAGAACTTGGCTTGTATATTCCAATGATGGGCTTCCTCAAAATGCCCTAGGTCTTCGTGAGCAAGCAAGTTGGATGCACACCCACTTAGTTTCTTTTTTTGAGCTTTCATATACTTATAGCTCTAGTGCATCCGTTGCATGGCAATCCCTACTCACTCACCTTGATATCTATTGATGGGCATCTATATAGACCGTTGATACGCCTAGTTGATGTTAGACTATCTTCTCCTTTTTGTCTTCTCCACAACCACCATTCTATTCCACCTATAGTGCTATATCCATGGCTCACGCTCATGTATTGCGTGAAGATTGAAAAAGTTTTGAAAAAGTTAGAGTATGAAACAATTGCTTGGCTTGTCATCGAGGTTGTGCATGATTTAAATACTTTGTGTGGTGAAGATAGAGCATAGCCAGACTATATGATTTTGTAGGGATGACTTTCTTTGGCCATGTTATTTTGAGAAGACATAATTGCTTTGTTAGTATGCTTGAAGTATTATTATTCTTATGTTAATACAAACTTTTGTCCTGAATCTTTCGAATATGAATATTCAGATCACAATTAAGAAGATTTGCATTGAAATTATGCCAAGTAGCACTCCGCATCAAAAATTCTCTTTTTATCATTTACCGACTCGAGGACGAGCAGGAATTAAGCTTGGGGATGCCTGATACGTCTCCAACGTATCTATAATTTTTGATTGCTCCATGCTATATTATCTACTGTTTTGGACTATATTGGGCTTTATTTTCCACTTTTATATTATTTTTGGGACTAACCTATTAACCGGAGGTCCAGCCCAGAATTGCTGTCTTTTGCCTATTTCAGTATTTCGGAGAAACATAATATCAAACGGAGTCCAAACGGAATAAAACCTTCGGGAACGTGATTTTCTCACCGAACGTGATCCAGGAGACTTGGACCCTAGTCCAAGGAGTCAAAGAGGCGGTCACGAGGGTGGGGGGTGCGCCCCCCTGCCTCGTGGGCCCCTCGGTGCTCCACTGATGTACTCCTTCCTCCTATATATACCTATGTAACCCCAAACGATCAGAACAGGAGCCAAAAACCTAATTCCACCGCCGCAACTTTCTATATCCACGAGATCCCATCTTGGGGCCTGTTCCGGAGCTCCGCCGGAGAGGGCCGTCATCACGGAGGGCTTCTACATCATCATAGCCTCTCCGATGAAGTGTGAGTAGTTTATTTCAGACCTTCGGGTCCACAGTTAGTAGCTAGATGGCTTCTTCTCTCTTTTTGGATCTCAATACAAAGTTCTCCCCCTCTCTTGTGGAGATCTATTCGATGTAATCTTCTTTTTGTGGTGTGTTTGTTGAGACCGATGAATTGTGGGTTTATGATCAAGTCTATCTATGAATAATGTTTGAATCTTCTCTGAATTCTTTTATGTATGATTGGTTATCTTTGCAAGTCTCTTCGAATTATCCGTTTGGTTTGGCCAACTAGATTGGTAGTTCTTGCCATGGGAGAAGTGCTTAGCTTTGGGTTCGATCTTGCGGTGTCCTCTCCTAGTGACAGAAGGGGCAGCAAGGCACGTATTGCATCATTGCTATCAAGGATAACAAGATGGGGTTTATTTCATATTGCATGAATTTATCTCTCTACATCATGTCATCTTGCTTAAAGCGTTACTCCGTTTTTAACTTAATACTCTAGATGCATGCTGGATAGCGGTCGATGAGTGGAGTAATAGTAGTAGATGCAGAATCGTTTCGGTCTACTTGTCACGGACGTGATGCCTATATACATGATCATGCCTAGATATTCTCATAACTATGCTCAATTCTTTCAATTGCTCAACAGTAATTTGTTCACCCACCGTAGAATACTTATGCTCTTGAGAGAAGCCACTAGTGAAACCTATGGCCCCGGGTCTATTCTCATCATATCAATCTCCATCACTCTAATCTTGTTTTGCTTTTTACTTTGCCTTTTACTTTTCACTTTGCATCTCTATACCAAAAATACCAAAAATATTATATCTATCAGATCTCACTCTCGTAAGTGACCGTGAAGGGATTGACAACCCCTAATCGAGTTGGTTGCGAGTAGCTATTGTTTTGTGCAGGTACGAGGGACTTGAGTATGGCCTCCTACTGGATTGATACCTTGGTTCTCAAAAACTGAGGGAAATACTTACGCTACTCTGCTGCATCATCCCTTGCTCTTCGGGGAAATCCAACGCAAGCTCAAGAGGTAGCACCCACCGATTCATACACCAAGGCCGCGAAAACCCGCGACGAAACCCCACACCCTGCTCTGTCCGCCACCCAGCCGGAGCCTCTTCCCCGATGACATCATCCACAGCAACACCTCGACACCCTCATCCACCGTACCGGATGAGGATCTGTCGTCGATCTCATCGTCCCACCGGTTTAGCCAGCCCTCACAGGAGCTGCCCCGACATTCCCCTTGTCTTTCGCGCCACCTCCATTCCCACACCATCGTTTTCACCTGCACCACCGGAAGAGCATCATCATCACCGTTTCCTCGGATGAAGCTGCGGCCTAATCGGCGCCACCAAAAAGGTTGTACACTAATCGCCGTATTTTCTTCTTGATTCGATCTCACGGTGGTGCCGGCGCTCGGTCCCGAGCCGACACGGCGCGGCTCCATCCACGGCGGCATCGCCGGCCACTTCCTCCACGATGTCGCTCCCTCGGCGGCGATGTCCACATCTGTAGGAGCTGATGCTGCTTTAGCTCTCGCTCGTGCTGCTGCTCTGCTCTTGCTCTCGGTCCCCTGCCTGGTCTGCTCTTGCTATTTCTCTTGCTCGCGCTGCTGCTCTCGCTCTTGCTCTTGCTTGCGATGCTGCTTCGATTTAGCTACACTTCAGTCGACTGAATAAACTTTTGGGTCAGTCGATTTTCAGGGGGTGGGGGGGCTCGCCGGGGTGAAGGAAGAACCAGCCACAGTGGGGAGGGGGGCTCGCCGGAGAGGTACCCCACTATCTATCTTAGGGTTCAGGATGGGGGCGGTGGTTGCCGGCGATGGTGGGGCGGTGGCGGGGCGGTGGCGTGGGGATCGCTGGAGAAAAAGCTTGGCACGGGGGGCCTAGAGGGATGGCCGGGGCGGCGGCGGACTGGCGGTGGGGAGTGTTTTTGGGGCGGGCGGGGCGGCGCACCGCCGGCCGCGGGCGGCGGGATGCTGCTGTTTGGCCGGTGGTGGCTGGCGGCTCGGGGGTGGAAGTTCAAGATGAACCGCAAGCCCTTGATTTCGTATCCAACGGCTGCAAAATCGACTGACCAGATATGAAAAAGTCAGTCGACTGACGTGTAGCCTCACCTTGCTAGTGTGTTCAGTTTCGACAGCAAAATTCAGTTTCGACAGCAAAGTTCAGAGATGAGCGGCTAATGTATTTTACATCTAGCACTTTGTGGTTATGTATTCTACATCATGTATTGGAGATGCTATTAGAATTCCACTCAGGTTAACATTGTTCGTTGTCTCTCTTGTCCTGCTTCAGCCTCGGCATCGTACAACTCACCAGAGCTGCTCCAACGACGAACCCTCCATCAGAGCGGAGCAGTACCTCGGGCTCCATCTCCAGACGCCTAAGATCTTCTTCCCCTCCTCCGACAGCAAAATCAGCTGGAGCATCCTCACCGGCTAACCCAATCATGCTGAGATCGACATGGCTTCGCCAGAGAGGTTGTACACTTGTTGCATCTCTTTTTTACTCTACATGTTATATATATTGTCCACTAAGCACGCGGATTTCTTCCTTTAGTGTCTCGTTGAAGAAAAAACGTAGGAATTTTAATTTTCACTTGTCCTCCTTTTCAAATTCCTATTCATGAAGCACAAGACTAAGAGATAGTAGCATAATAGCATTATAACCGAACATTTTCTTGTGGTTTGACTTAATCTCACCATGCTTCTTTGCATCGTGTGATCTTCCAATTGTTGTGAATCAAACACCCAGATTGGCAGAAATCTTGTGTTTTTAAATTCTCTGTTTTGCACGTGCATTCCTATCCTATTGCTGTCTATTTCCTATCCCTGCATTGTTGGACCTCCAATTCAAACGAGCCCTTATAGAATTACTTCTCTTACAGATAGTTGTCAAAGAAAACCTTGCGTGGTTTGTCCCGCTCCTGTTGTGCCATCGTCCACCCCAGTTCAGCTGCTCCAACGATAGAAGGGTCCAACATAGTAGGGATCCGGCCTCCAAACTGTCTTTTGCTGCCTCAGATCTTCTTCCTCGGTGCTGGCGGCCATGAAAACTGCATTACCATCATCAACCGAGCAGATGACCTCGAGGACTACACGGGTCCGCAAGAGAGGTCGCACTCTTTCGTGTCTACTTACGTTATGCATCGCTTAATATTACATGCTACTTTATCGTCCTGTTCACCGACTAGACTCTGAGTCAGCTCCAAACTAATGGTCAAACTTGAGTTTTTAAATGGTTGTGGGGTACATATCGGGACCGCTATCAATAATATCTATCTACTATCTGGCTAATCTCCAGTGTCTACTATGAGTTTCATGTTGGGTGGGAAACAAATAGTAAGGAAGCCATTATCTGTATTTTTTAACTGAAGCCATTATCTGCCTGCTATTATTGGTTTTGGGTCTATCCATAGGTTGCTACCATCACTCTGGATTTCTGCATGCACTCCTTACATAATCTCACTATGTTTTATTCCTATGCATGACAGTTATTGTAAAAAATGGAACTGAACATGTAGAGCAAAAGAGACGAGCCTTGCATGGCAATAAAATTTCATGCAGACATTGCTCCATGGTAGGCGCAAAGGCAGCTCCCCTACACGCATTTTAGATTGTAATCGAGAGGAAGATATCTGTTCTGAGGGGTATTCAGAAGGAGAAGACAACTCCTATTTACCCCCTCAGGTCTTCGCTCTAACTTGGCATGCTGATGTTGATTATATCATGCATATGGTGTCTTGCATTGCTTACTTTATACATCAAATATGTCATCTGCTTAGTTTAGACATCCTTTGTGCAAATGCCATCTATTTAGTTCATCGTTTATGTGAATTATGCAACGCCATGTTGTTTATCCAGGCATCATATATGTGAATTTTGCAATGCCATCCTGGTTAGCCAGTCATCTTATATGTAAATTATATCAGGCCATCCTTTTTTTGTTACATATTACATTTCTCAACAATGTTAGTATATTCAACTGCTCTTCCTGTGCATCAGCCATTTGACACGGTGATGGCAAATTCTGGAGTGAAAACAAGGTCTTCAGAGCAGACTATGCTATCTGACGAAGCACATATCTCGCTGGTTACGGATAGCTCCTCAGAAGAGGATTCAGAGACATATGACCAGTCCTATTCCCCCTCGAGGTGTATGCTCTAACTTGGCAGGGTTATGTTGCTCATATTGTGCGTATGGTGTCTCGCATTGCTATGTCATTTGATTAGTTTAGACATGCTTTGTGTCAATGCCACCTGCTCAGTGTCTAATTACCATATATGTGAATTATGCATTGCCATCTTGTTGCAAGACATTATATATGTGAATTATACAATGCTATCTTGTTGCAAAGGCATTATATATGTGAATTATGCAATGCCATGCTGTTTAGCCAATCATCATGTATGTGAATTATATCATGCTATCATTTTTTTTGTATTACGTGTTCCATTTGTCGACAACGTTTGTATATTCAACTACTCTTCATGCGCATCAGCCATTTGAAGCGGTGATGGAAGTATCTGGAGTGAAAACAAGGTATTTAGAGCAGACAATGCTACCTGCTGAAGCAGACATCTTGCTGGTTACACAAAGCTCCTCAGAGGAGGATTTAGAGACTGATGACCAGTCCTATCCCCCCCTGAGGTCTATGCTTAAACTTGGCAGGGTTATATTACCCATGTCATGCATGTTGTCTTGCATTGCTTAATTTTTACATCATATATGGATTGCCATCTGCTTACTTGCTTAGTATATAAATCATATATTTGAATTATATCATGCCATCATGTTTACATAGTGCATACACATCATCTATCCGAATTATGGCATGGAAACCCATTTAATAAAGACATCATATAGTTATATCATCTCATCCTGTTTAGTGTTTATAGTCAT
This sequence comes from Triticum aestivum, assembly GCF_018294505.1. Classification (NCBI taxonomy): domain Eukaryota; kingdom Viridiplantae; phylum Streptophyta; class Magnoliopsida; order Poales; family Poaceae; genus Triticum; species Triticum aestivum. The sequence goes on from NC_057812.1 coordinate 144,074,262, forward strand.
CATATTTTGAATTATGGCATTCTATCCGTGAATGTATGTGAATTATGGCATGCCAACCTATTTAATAAACACAATATATAGTTATGTCATGTCATCCTGTTTACATAGTCTCATATTTTGAACTATGTTTTTCCATCTTTTTTAGTTAGCCATCATAATGTGAAATTGTGTCATGCTATCCTGTTTAGTTAGCCATCATATATGTGAAATTGTGTCATGCTATCCTGTTTGGTTAGAAAACATAAATATGAATTATTTCATGCCCTATTTTATTCCCCACTATCCATTGCACCTGTCTATCATACAATGTATATACTTTCAACTACTTTTCTTCTTTATCAGCCATTTGAATTGGAGAGCATGATGGCAGTATCTAAGGGAGTAACAACACGGTCTTCGAAAAAGATAGTGCTACCAGTTGATGCAGATAGAACCACGGTTTTACTTGCCCAAGGACCAGATCCACCACACATAACCTAGACTCTCGCAGATTGTACCCCTACCAAGTTGGACAGAGAACCAGCTACACCCCTTCTAACCCCAACCCCGGCAGATAGTAACCCAGTTCCAGTTGACACAGCACTGTCTCCACCACAGAGCACCCAAAGACGAGCAGTTAGTAAGGGAATTGCAGTGCCCAAAGCACAAGGACCACCACTCCGAATCCCAACTCAACGCTTAAAGGAGAAGAAGATTTGTTCTCAGGTCAGTTTCTGTAGCTATGGTTCATACTCCTTTGCTCTTGCATTACTGTATTTACTCATACCAACTATTTTCAAATTTGAAGGATGGAATTGAAACTCCAATGGCGCAACAAGTATGTTTTAAACCTCTTTCTTTAACTGGTTTGCTGTTGTAACCTGCTCTATGTTGATTTTAGTTTCAATTGAATAAACAGTTATGTTCTCATGTCATGCACATTACAAGTGTTGTTATTGCTCTATAGTTACCCACACTTATATTCTGTCTATTCTGCTTTGTCTTGAACAAATATTATTTAAACTGTGTCTCTATCTTGATTTGGCAACAAAAACTAGAATGATATAGACCATAAAGTGACCATGGTACATAGATATATGTTTGTTTCATGCTGTTATCCTATCCACTTTACTACTGAACTCATTTACCGAAATGAGTTTCATATACAACATGGTAAACATGTGATGTGTCTGCTTGTTTCCCTTTTAGAATGCGGAAAAAATATTGGACAACAGTACCGCGTTATCCAATGGTAAAGGAACTAATGCAGATAAGGTTCAAGATAGTGTGACATCCCTATTGGTCTCCAAGAAAGCTGATAAAAACTATCTTGACGACAGTGAGGGAACCCAAAAGTCCTATCTTGATGTAATGTTCGAGTTACTGGCCACTACTACTGGCACAAGCTCTTCGAACTCGCTGCCTGAATCAGTTCGTCTTCTTGAGTCTCAACTTCAAGCTGAAAGACATCGATCAGATGTGCTGCGACAGGAAGCTGAAGGACTGAGGAAGTCCCTGCAGAATTCAGATGCATATTTTTTGGTGCAACAGCAAGCGCTGGAGGATTTAAGCGCCAAACAAGAGAAAGTTAATAAGCTTGCTAAGCATCTTGCGAGTATTATGGGTACCCAGGATATTGTTTATTGAGATCTTCTGAAGTGGTTTCAGTTCTGGATTTGTTTTGTTGCGGCGTTTATTTGCGTTGGTCGCTAACTTTGACAACCAGTGTATATGATATGCTGCGTTGTTCCCTATATTTGCACTGGTGGCGAACTTTGATGCCCAGTGGATGTAATTTGTGTAATAGCCGTGATAGCCTAGCGTTAGTTGCTTGCTTATTTATTTCCTTGTTATCTTGTTTATTTGTTTGCTTGTAGTCATTGCAGTTCTTTTTCCGCAGTTAGCTAGTGGCTGCAATAACCTATTTTTTAAAACTAGGTCACAATAACCATGGGCTAATATTTACTATAGTGACACTGGGCCTCCTACTGGCCGTAGAAACAGTGGGCCTTCTACGGGCCATAGAAACAATGGGCCTTCTACGGGCCGTAGAAACAATGGGCCTTCTGCGGGTCGTATCATCAATGGGCCTTATACAGGCCGTATGATCGATTGGCCAAACATGGGCCAAACAGACCGCATTATGGCCGTAAATGGTCTAGAGTTGGAATCGTCCGTTCATGGGCCGACCATAACGGGCCATCGTGAATAGGCCGTATTTGATGATGCTATGAAAACGGCCCAACGTATTAACGGATCACAAACGGGCCGACTGTAACCACGGGCTGAATTTGGCCCACAAGCAGAAAATGACAGTAACGGGCCGTAAGTAAATGAATGCTGGAAATGAGCCCAAGAATAAATGGGCTTTGAGAAGGCCAAAAGATAACATGGGTTGGAAACGGCCCAAGCGAGTAACGGGCCATTAATGGGTATAAAGTGATACACTGTTCATTACGGGCCAGTTTCACCACGGCCCGTTAATGGGTGTAAAGTGATACATTGTTTTTTGCGGGCCAATTTCACCACGGGCCATTAATAGGCCAAGAGTTACATAGGGCCTCATATGAGCCGAAAGACGTCATGGGCCATACATGGGCCAGAAGTGAAAATGGGCTGGAATCATATTGGGTGGCTCAGATGACGCCACTGGGCCTAATTCGGATAGGGCGTAACAGGCCTTGGGTTAACGGGCTATAAATGGGCTATATGTGAACAGGCCGTTAACAGGCTTTACATGGGCCGGCCTGCCACCTTTTGACCAAGTCAAACGGGCCAGCCTTTTCACAGGAATGGGCCTCTGTTGGGCCATGCCACGTGTCGACGTATCATAGGCTCCTTCTGTCCAATGAGTGGATGACATCTGTCCCAACGATGAGCCGACACGTGTTTCCTCCAGCCAACGATGATTTTACACGTGGAAAATCCCCATTGGTCGGGGCTGTTAACGGGTTATTGGATCCAAAACCCGACCCGATAGCTTAACAGCGTTCCGTTATGGTGGATGCCACGTGTCGGTCATCCTTGACGAAAGCACTTCTGTGACACGGGATTTATCGTCATGGAAGTGGACACTTCCGTGATGATAATTTTGGTAATGTCATGGAACACTTCTATGACAGCACAGGTATGACTATCTTGATTCTGTCAAAAAATCATCATGGATGTACATGCATGACAGAAAAATGCGACCGAATGTGACAAACACGTATCATCACGGAAGTGTATTTTTTTGTAGTGTTGAGATTGCCCACACCCTAAGGGTGTTCTCTGCATAGACGCCTGCTACCTCTTGAGCACTGCGTTGGTTTTCCCTTGAAGAGGAAAATGTGATGCAGTAGAGCAGTGTAAGTATTTCCCTCAGTTTTTGAGAACCAAGGTACCAATCCAGTAGGAGACCACGCGCGAGTCACCTCGTACCTACACAAACAAATAAGAACCTCGCAACCAACGCAATAAAGGGGTTGTCAATCCCTTCACGGCCACTTGCAAGAGTGAGATATGATAGAGATGATGATAATAATAAGATAAATATTTTTGGTATTTTTATGATATAGATTGAAAGTAAATAAAGCAAAATAAACGGCTCCAGAAATAGCTTGTTGACAGGAGATTAATATGATGGAAAATAGACTCGGGGGCCATAGTTTCACTAGTGGCTTCTCTCAAGATAGCATTAGTATTACGATGGGTGAACAAATTATTGTCGAGCAATTGATAGAAAAGCGAATAATTATGAGAATATCTAGGCACAATCATGTATATAGGCATCACGTCCGCGACAAGTAGACCGAAACGATTCTGCATCTACTACTATTACTCCACACATCGACCGCTATCCAGCATGCATCTAGAGTATTAAGTTCATAACAAAAGAGTAACGCCTTAAGCAAGATGACATGATGTAGAGGGATAAACTCATGCAATATGATATAAACCCCATCTTTTTATCCTCGATGGCAACAATACAATATGTGTTGTTTCCCTTTCTATCACTGGGATCGAGCACCGCAAGATTGAACCCAAAGCTAAGCACTTCTCCCATTGCAAGAAAGATCAATCTAGTAGGACAAACCAAACTGATAATTCGAAGAGACTTGCAAAGATAAACCAATCATACATAAAAGAATTAAGAGAAGATTCAAATATTATTCATAGATAGACTTGATCATAAACCCACAATTCATCGGATCTCGACAAACACACCGCAAAAGAAGATTACATCGAATAGATCTCCAAGAGAATCAAGGAGAACTTAGTATTGAGATCAAAGAGAGAGAAGAAGCCATCTAGCTACTAGGTATTGATGTATACTACACAACCTTCTTATTGTAGATGTTGTTGGGCCTCCATGTGCAGAGGTTTGTAGGACAGTAGCAAATTTCCCTCAAGTGGATGATCTAAGGTTTATCAATCCGTGGGAGGCATAGGATGAAGATGGTCTCTCTCAAACAACCCTGCAACCAAATAACAAAGAGTATCTTGTGTCCCCAACACACCCAATACAATGGTAAATTGTATAGGTGCACTAGTTCAGCGAAGAGATGGTGATACAAGTGCAATATGGATGATAGATATGGGTATTTGTAATCTGAAAATATAAAAACAGCAAGGTAACTAATAATAAAAGTGAGCACAAACGGTATTGCAATGCTAGGAAATAAGGCCTAGGGCTCATATTTTCACTAGTGCAAGTTTTCTCAACAATAATAACATAATTGGATCATATAACTATCTCTCAACATGCAACAAAGAGTCACTCCAAAGTTACTAATAGCGGAGAACAAAGGAAGAGATTATGGTAGGGTACGAAACCACCTCAAAGTTATCCTTTCTAATCGATCTATTCAAGAGTCCGTAGTAAAATAACATGAAGCTATTCTTTCCGTTCGGTCTATCATAGAGTTCGTACTGGAATAACACCTTAAGACACAAATCAACCAAAACCCTAATGTCACCTAGATACTCCAATGTCACATCAAGTATCCGTGGGTATGATTATACGATATGCATCACACAATCTCATATTCATCTATTCAACCAACACAAAAGTACTTCAAAGAGTGCCCCAAAGTTTCTACCGGAGAGTCAAGACGAAAACTTGTGCCAACCCCTATGCATAAGTTCACAAGGTCACGGAACCCGCTAGTTGATCACCAAAACATACATCAAGTGGATCAATAGAATCCCCATTGTCACCACGAGTATCCCACGCAAGACATACATCAAGTGTTCTCAAATCCTTAAAGACTCAATCCGATAAGATAACTTCAAAGGGAAAACTCAATTCATCACAAGAGAGTAGAGGGGGAGAAACATCATAAGATCCAACTATAATAGCAAAGCTCGTGATACATCAAGATTGTATCACCTCAAGAACACGAGAAAGAGAGAGAGAGAGAGCAAACACATAGCTACTGGTACATACCCTCAGCCCCGAGGGAGAACTACTCCCTCCTCGTCATGGACACCGTCGGGATGATGAAGATGGCCACCAGAGAGGGATTCCCCACTCCGGCAAGGTGCCAGAACGGGTCTAGATTGGTTTTCGGTGGCTACGGAGGCTTCTGGTGGCGGAACTCCCGATCTATTCTGCTCCTTGAAGTTTTTAGGGTATATGCATATATATAGGAGGAAGAAGTACGTCGATGGATCTCCGGGCTGTCCATGAGGCAGGGGGCGCGCCTAGGGGGTGGGCGCCCCCCCCACCCTCGTGGGCAGCCCGGGACACTTCTGGTCCATCTCCGATACTCCGTGGGCTTCTTCTGGTCCGAAAATAAGTTCCATGAAGTTTCAGGTCAATTGGACTCCGTTTGATTTTCCTTTTCTGCGATACTCTAAACCAAGGAAAAAACAGAAACGGGCACTGTGCTCTACGTTAATATGTTAGTCCCAAAAATCATATAAAATAGCATATAAATGCATATAAAACATCCAAGGTTGATAATATAATAGCATGGAACAATCAAAAATTATAGATACGTTGGAGACGTGTCAGCATCCCCAAGCTTAATTCCTGCTCTTCCTCGAGTAGGTAAATGATAAAAACATAATTTTTGATGTGGAATGCTACCTAACATATTTATTGATGTAATTATTTATTGTGGCAAGAATATTCAGATCCATAAGATTCAATACAAAAGTTTAATATTGACATAAAAATAATAATACTTCAAGCATACGAACAAAGCAATCATGTCTTCTCAAAATAACATGGGCAAAGAAAGTTATCCCTACAAAATCATATAGTCTGGATAAGCTCCATCTTCACCACACAAAATATTTAAATCGTGCACAACCCTGATGACAAGCCAAGCAATTGTTTCATACTTTTGATGTTCTCAAACTTTTTCAATCTTCACGCAATACATGAGCGTGAACCATGGATATAGCATAGAAGGGTGGTTGTGGAGAAGACAAAAAGGGAGAAGATAGTCTCACATCAACTAGGCGTATCAACGGGCTATGGAGATGCACATCAATAGATATCAACGTGAGTGAGTAGGGATTTCCATGCAACGGATGCACTAGAGCTATAAGTGTATGAAAGCTCAACAAAAGAAACTAGTGGGTGTGCATACAACTTGCTTGCTCATGAAGACCTAGGGAATTTTGCGGAAGCCATCATTGGAATATACAAGCCAAGTTCTACAATGAAAGATTCCCACTAGTATATGAAAGTGACAACATAGGAGACTCTTTATCATGAAGATCATGGTGCTACTCTAAAGCACAAGTGCGGTAAAAGGACAGTAGCATTGACCCTTCTCTCTTATTCTCTCATTTTTTTTGTTTTTTGGGGCCTTCTCATTTTTATGGCCTTTCTCTTTTTTCTCTCTTTTTTTATTTTTCGTCCGGAGTCTCACCCTAACTTGTGGGGGAATCATAGTCTCCATCATCCTTTCCTCACTGGGACAATGCTCTAATAATGATGATCATCACACTTTTATTTACTTACAACTCAAGAATTACAACTCGATACTTAGAACAAAATATGACTCTATACGACTGCCTTCGGCGGTGTACGGGGATGTGCCATGAATCAAGAGTGACATGTATGGAAGAATTATGAATGGTGGCTTTGCCACAAATACGATGTCAACTACATGATCATGCAAAACAATATGACAATGATGGAGCATGTCATATTAAATGGAACGGTGGTAAGTTGCATGTCAATATATCTCAGAATGGCTATGGAAATGCCATAATAGGTAGGTATGGTGGCTGTTTTGAGGAAGGTAAATGGTGGGTTTATGGTACCGGCGAAAGTTGCGCGGTACTAGAGAGGCTAGCAATGGTGGAAGGGTGAGAGTGCGTATAATCCATGGACTCAACATTAGTCATAAAGAACTCACATACTTATTGAATAAATCTATTAGTTATCGAAACAAAGTACTATGCGCATGCTCCTAGGGGGATAGATTGGTAGGAAAAGACCATCGCTCGTCCCCGACCGCCACTCATAAGGAAGACAATCAATAAATAAATCATGCTCCGACTTCATCACATAACGGTTCACCATACGTGCATGCCATGGGAGTCACAAACTTCAACACAAGTATTTCTCAAATTCACAACTACTCAACTAGCATGACTCTAATATCACCATCTCCATATCTCAAAACAATCATCAAGTGTCAAACTTCTGTTAGTATTCAATACACTTATATGAAAGTTTTTATTATACCCATCTTGGATGCCCATCATATTAGGACTAGTTTCATAACCAAAGAAAACTACCATGTTGTTCTAAAGACTCTCAAAATAATATAAGTGAAGCACAAGAGTTCATATATTTCTATAAAATAAAACCACCGCCATGCTCTAAAAGGATATAAGTGAAGCACTAGATCAAATGACAAACAACTCCGAAATATATAAGTGAAGATCAATGAGTACTCGAATAATTATGCAACTATGTGAAGACTCTCTAACATTTAAGAATTTCAGATCTTGGTATTTTATTCAAACATCAAGCAAAATAAAATAAAATAAAATGACGCTCCAAGCAAAACACATATCATGTGGTGAATAAAAATATAGCTCCAAGTAAAGTTACCGATAGACGAAGACGAAAGAGGAGATGCCTTCCGGGGCATCCCCAAGCTTAGGCTCTTGGTTGTCCTTGAATATTACCTTGGGGTGGGCATCCCCAAGCTTAGGCTCTTGCCACTCCTTATTCCATAGTCCATCAAATATTTACGCAAAACTTGAAAACTTCACAACACAAAACATAACAGAAAACTCGTAAGCTCAGGTAGCGAAAGAAAACAAAACACCACTTCAAGGTACTGTAATGAACTCATTCTTTATTTATATTGGTGTTAAACCTACTGTATTCCATCTTCTCTATGGTTTATAAACTCTTTTACTAGCCATAGATTCATCAAAATAAGCAAACAACACATGAAAAACAGAATCTGTCAAAAATAGAACAGTCTGAAGTAATCTGTAACTAACGCAAACTTATGGAACCCCAAAAATCCTGAGAAATTAGGAAGTCCTAGGCAATTTGTTTATTAATCTACTGCAAGTGGAATTGGTATTTTATCGCTCTCTGGTAAAAAACGAAAATTATTCTCGTGAGCACATACTTTCTGTTTTTTACAGGAAGATCAAATAACAATCACCCAAGAAGATCCTAAAGGCTTTACTTGGCACAAACACTAATTAAATCATAAAAAACAATCATAACAGAGGATTGATAAATTATTTATTACTAAGCAGGAGCAAAAAGCAAGGAACAAAAATAAAAGTTGGGTTGCCTCCCAACAAGCGCTATCGTTTAACGCCCCTAGCTAGGCATGATGATTTCAATGATGCTCACAAAAAGGATAAGAATTTAAACATAAAGAGAGCATCATGAAGAATATGACTAGCACATTTAAGTCTAACCCGCTTCCTATGCATAGGGATTTTGCGAGCAAACAACTTGTGGGAACAAGAATCAACTTTCATAGGAAAGCAAAACAAGCATAACTTCAAGATTTTAAGCACATAGAGAGGAAACTTGATATTATTGCAATTCCTACGAGCATATGTTCCTCCCTCATAGTAATTTTTAGTAGCATCATGAATGAATTCAAAAATATAACCATCACATAAAGCATTATTTTCATGATCTACAAGTATGCAAAGTTTACACTCTTCCAAAATAGTGGGAGTAACATTAACTAAAGTCATGACCTCTCCAAGCCTACTTTCATAATTATCACAATAAGATTCAACACCCTCCAAAATAGTGGGATCATTACTTCCTAAAGTTGACACTCTTCCAAACCCACTTTCATCAATATAATCATCATAAATAGGAGGCATGCTATCATCAAAATAAATTTGCTCATCAAAACTTGGGGGACAAAAAATATCATCTTCATCAAACATAGCACCCCCAAGCTTGTGGCTTTGCATATCATTAGCATCATAGATATCCAAGGAATTCATACTAACAACACTGCAATGATGCTCATCATACAAAGATTTAGTGCCAAACATTCTAATGCATTCTTCTTCTAACCCTTTGGCACAATTTTCCTTTCCATCATTCTCACGAAAGATATTAAAAAGATGAAGCGTATGAGACAAACTCAATCCCATATTTTTGTTTTCTTTTATAGACTAAACTAGTGATAAAACAAGAAACTAAAAGATTCGATTGCAAGATCTAAAGATATACCTTCAAGCACTCACCTCCACGGCAACGGTGCCAGAAAAGAGCTTGATATCTACTACACAACCTTCTTCTTGTAGACGTTGTTGGGCCTCCAAGTGCAGAGGTTTGTAGGACAGTAGAAACTTTCCCTCAAGTGGATGATCTAAGGTTTATCAATCCGTGGGAGGCATAGGATGAAGATGGTCTCTCTCAAACAACCCTGCAACCAACTAACAAAGAGTCTCTTGTGTCCCCAACACACCCAATACAATGGTAAATTGTATAGGTGCACTAGTTCAGCAAAGAGATGGTGATACGAGTGCAATATGGATGATAGATATGGGTATTTGTAATCTGAAAAATATAAAAAAAGCAAGGTAACTAATGATAAAAGTGAGCACAAACGGTATTGCAATGCTAGGAAATAAGGCCTAGGGCTCATACTTTCACTAGTGCAAGTTCTCTCAACAATAATAACATAATTGGATCATATAACTATCCCTCAACATGCAACAAAGAGTCACTCCAAAGTTACTAATAGCGGAGAACAAATGAAGATATTATGGTAGGGTACGAAACCACCTCAAAGTTATCCTTTTTGATCGATCTATTCAAGAGTCTGTAGTAAAATAACATGAAGCTATTCTTTCCGTTCGATCTATCATAGAGTTCGTACTAGAATAACACCTTAAGACACAAATCAACCAAAACCCTAATGTCACCTAGATACTCCAATGTAACCTCAAGTATCCGTGGGTATGATTATACGATATGCATCACACAATCTCAGATTCATCTATTCAACCAACACAAAAGTACTTCAAAGAGTGCCCCAAAGTTTCTACCGGAGAGTCAAGACGAAAACGTGTGCCAACCCCTATGCATAAGTTCACAAGGTCACGGAACCCGCAAGTTGATCACGAAAACATACATCAAGTGGATCAATAGAATCCCCATTGTCACCACGAGTATCCCACGCAAGACATATGTCAAGTGTTCTCAAATCCTTAAAGACTCAATCCGATAAGATAACTTCAAAGGGAAAACTCAATTCATCACAAGAGAGTAGAGGGGGAGAAACATCATAAGATCCAACTATAATAGCAAAGCTCGCGTTACATCAAGATTGTATCACCTCAAGAACACGAGAGAGAGAGAGAGATCAAACCCATAGCTACTGGTACATACCCTCAGCCCCGAGGGAGAACTACTCCCTCCTCGTCATGCAGAGTGCCGGGATGATGAAGATGGCCACCGGAGAGGGATTCCCCCCTCCGGCATGGTGCCCGAACGGGTCTAGATTGGTTTTCGGTGGATACGGAGGCTTCTGGCGGCGGAACTCCCGATCTATTCTGCTCCTTGAAGTTCTTAGGGTATATGGATATATATATAGGAGGAAGAAGTACGTCGATGGATCTCTGGACTGTCCACGAGGCAGGGGGGCGCGCCCAGGAGGGTGGGCGCACCCCCCACCCTCGTGGGCAGCCCGGGACTCTTCTGGTCCATCTCCGATACTCTATGGGCTTCTGCTGGTCCAAAAATAAGTTCCGTGAAGTTTCAGGTCAATTGGACTCCGCTTGATTTTCCTTTTCTGCGATACTCTAAAACAAGGAAAAAACAGAAAACTGGCACTGGGCTCTAGGTTAATAGGTTAGTCCCAAAAATCATATAAATTAGCATATAAAATGTCCAAGCTTTTTTTTGAATATGTACTGCAAGGCAACAGCCTCACAGCTCTTTATTGAAAACAACAAAGAACAAAGTCCTATTACAAGTCCATACAAGAATAGAAAAAAAGACAGAAATACTTACAAAGTTACAACCCAAGCAGGGCAAAGAAAACACTACCTAAGGAAGGTTAGAGATCCAAGTTAGAAGGCTATCCTTGTATTTACATTTTATCCTATGAGAAAGAAGGGTTATGTCATGGATGAAGTTATGCCTCCAAGCTCTGAAAGAAGGTGTCTCATTCCTGAAAACCTTGCCATTCCTCAAGATCCAAATGTTCCAAGCTGCTGTAAAGACCACTTCAGTGAAGAAAGAATGCCCAAAATCCTTCCTAGCCTTTACTGCCATGTTGTAGGTTGTCATCCCAGGCTGTGTATCCCAGATAATCTGCAGGTAATTCCAGACTCTAATGCTAAAATTACAAGCGAAGAACAGATGTGCACGATCTTCATGGATCAGATATGGACATAGGACACAAGTATGATCTTCCACATGCCAATGCCTTCTGAGTAGCATGTCTCTGGTGTTTAAATGATCCCTTAGCAGTAACCAACCAAACATTTTGATTTTCAATGTACATGAAGATTTCCAAATCCATTGGAAGATTGGATCAACAACAATATGCTGATGCTCATACACATAAAAGGATTTCGGTCTGAAACAACCCTTATGAAAAGGCCAAATCCATACATCATGAGTTGCAGAGCAAGAATAATCATGAGTCAGCTGTTGAAGACATTCCAGCTCTGCAAAGGCCTATGTAGAGATGGGCAAATGCAGATTTGACAAAAACTCCTGGGAAAGCACATCAGACACTGAAAGTTGCTCATCAATAACAAAGGAGAAGAGCCTAGGAAATTTTTCCCTGAGACTGGAACCCTTAAGCTCAGCCATCCATCTGTCAGACCAAAAGAGAATGGACCTGCCATCACCCAATGCCGGAGTAGCCATCTGACAATATTTCTCAACCAATTTAAACACATCACGCCACCAAAAGGATCCACAGAGCGTGGTAGTATGAGGGACAGAGTTGGCATAGTAGGCATTCCAAATAAGCCCAACCCAGGGGATGTCATGATGATTATAAAATTTGTGCAAGAACTTCATAAGCAAGGCCTCATTCTGCACCCTGAGATTAAGCACGCCAAGACCCCCTTTGTTTTTTGGTAAGCATACCAAGTCCCAAGCGGCCAGAGATTGTCTCGGGGTATCAGAGTTTCCTCTCCATAGACATTGTCTCTGAATCCTTTCAATTTGCTTCAAAATACCAGTTGGGATGACTAGTGTGCACAGGAAGTATATAGGCATTGATGTTAGGACAGAGTGAAGCAACTGCAACCTGCTACCTTTATTTAGAAAACATGAAGTAGCAGACAATCTTCTTTCGATCCTATGCACTAAGGGCATGAGGTCTTGGATTGAGGGCCTTGTAGTCCCCATGGGTAGACCCAAGTAAGTAAAAGGCATGGATCCTATGGTACAGCCAAGAATTGAGGCCAACCTGTTAGGTTCATCTGATGACAAGTTCATAGGCACCATAAGGGATTTTGTAAAATTTACAGATAATCCTGTTGCCGCAGCAAAGACATCAAGCATATCTTTAAGAGCAAGCAGTTGGTGATCAATAGCAGGCAACACAATTAGTGTATCATCAACATACTGAACAATGGGGTAATCCTGACTGTTGGAAGGGATTGGCAAAGTCAGAATTCCTTTACTGCACATGTCGTTGACAACAGACTGAAGCAGGTCAGCGGCAAGGACAAAAAGAAGAGGTGACATTGGGTCTCCTTGCCTGACTCCTCTCTTACATTTAAAATGATTGCCAGGAACACCATTAAGAAGCACAGAAGAAGATCCAGAAGACAAAATAGTTTGCATCCAGGAGATCCATTTTTCATTGAAACCCTTGTATCTTAAGATTCTAAGAATGGCATCATGCTCAATAGTGTCAAAGGCTTTAGTAAAATCCAATTTCAGCAGCACTATTGGTCTCTTTGAAGCATTACACTGGTGAATATACTCAAAGCACCAAGCTAGACAATCCTGAATAGACCTGGATTTAATAAACCCATATTGGTTTTTATGAATACAGGAAAGGATGACCTTCTGCAACCTGTTTGCCAAAAGTTTAGTGAGGAATTTCAAACAGGTATTTGTCAAAGATATTGGCATGTAATCGTTCAAACCCTCAGGTGAAATCTTTTTTGGAATCAAGGTTATGAGGGAACTGTTGATACACTCCAAATCAAGGTGCCCCTCAAACAACTCTTTGACCAATTGATGAAAGTCATCTTTAATTATGTGCCAACACTTCTTAAGAAAAAGGCCAGTGAAACCATCTGGCCCAGGTGTTCTGTCAGAAGGCATTTCCTTAATAACACAATCAATTTCCTGCTCAAAAAAGGGCTTGGTCAAATCATCTAGTCCCTGAACCTTCTTAATTATATTTGGCATATCAAAACCCATTTGTGTATTATTTGTGCATCCCATCCTCTGCTTGAACTCCTGCAGAAATAATCCAGCAATTGATGCATGATCAGAGATCACTTGCCCATCATCAGAAGTTATACTAGAAATAGAGTTATTCCTGTATCTCTCTGTGGCCATGGCATGGAAAAATTTGGTGTTTTCCTCTCCCACTTTACTGTTCCTAATGGTACATCTCTGCTTCCAGTAGATAAATTGCAACCTTAGAGTTTCCTCCAAGTGTAACTTTACAATTTTCCTGAAATTTTCCTCAGGCCCAGACAAAGGCCTTAACTCCTCAAGACCATCCAGACAAAGAATTACTTTATTGCATTTGGAAATTAGAGCCTTGACGGTAGAAAGGCTAATGTGCCAGTGTTTAAGTGCCTGCCTGAGAGCTTTGAACTTTGCAGATATTATAGCAGCAGAAGATTTCTTATGAACTGGTCTATTCCAAGATTCACTGACACAATCAAGAAAACCAGGCAGATTAGTCCAGTAATTTTCAAATCTAAACACTTTGGCCTTGGGAATAGTAGTTTTGATTTGCACTACACAAGGCACATGATCTGAAGTGGTTCTAGCCAGAGGAAGGACCATAGTGTTAGGAAAAGAACATGTACATGAAGGGGTTGTAAAAAACCAATCAATATGTTCAAGCAAAGGAACAGTTTGCATATTTGTCCAGGTATACCTTCTGCCCTTGATAGGTAATTCAATTAAGCCCAGATGCCCAATAACCTCATTAACGATGAACATGTCATTAATATCACCACCTGGTTTATTCCTGTTTTCCATTGATCGCATGAAATTGAAATCACCCAGTAGCAGCCAGTTAGCATCATCAGGGATAGTTATATCATGCAACCAATTAATAAAATTATCTCTAGCTGGATTTTGGCAGGGTCCATAGACTGAAACTAGAGTCCAGGTTTGGGAGTTATGAACAGACATGAACTCCACCATAATACCAAAGCTATTGGACTCAATTAGCTTCCCAGCAAACAGAGCAGTATTCCATACGACTAACAACCCACCTGAGGCTCCAGACGAAGGCACATGGATAAACTGATCAAAACGCCATGGACAACATTTACGGATGAAACGCTGAAACCCTAATCAAAAATTATCAACATTTACGGAAGATCCAACTATAATAGCAAAGATCGCGGTACATCAAGATCGTGCCAAATCAAGAACATGAGAGAGAGAGAGAGATCAAACACATAGCTACCGGTACATACCCTCAGCCCCGAGGGTGAACTACTCCCTCCTCGTCATGGAGAGCGTCGGTATGATGAAGATGGCCACCGATGATGGATCCCCCTCCGGCAGGGTGCCGGAACAGGGTCCCGATTGGTTTTTGGTGGCTACAGAGGCTTGCGATGGCGTAACTCCTGATTTAGGTTATTTTCTGGAGGTTTCTGTATTTATAGGAAATTTTGGCGTCGGTCTCACGTCAGGGGGGTCTCCGAGTCGACCACGAGATAGGGGGACGCGCCCAGGGGGTAGGGCGCGCCCTCCACCCCCGTGGATGGCTCGGGACTCTTCTGTCCCAACCCTTTTACTCCGGGGGTTTCTTTTGGTCCATAAAAAATCATCAAAAATTGGCACGTCAATTGGACTCCGTTTGGTATTCCTTTTTTGTAGTACTCAAAAACAAGGAAAAAACAGAAACTGACACTGGGCTCTAGGTTAATAGGTTAGTCCCAAAAATCATATAAATGCATATAAAACACCCAAAATTGATAATATAATAGCATGGAACAATCAAAAATTATAGATACGTTGGAGACGTATCAGCTATGGAACCGAAGGTCTGAAGTAAACTACTCACACATCATCGGAGAGGCCATGGAGTTGATGTAGAAGCCCTCCGTGATCAATGCCCCCTCCGGCGGAGCTCCGGAAAAGGCCCCTAAGATGGGATCTCTTAGGTACAGAAGGTTGCAGCAGTGGAATTATGTTTTCGTGGTGCTCCTGGATGTTTGCGGGGTACGTGAATATATATAGGAGGAAGAAGTAGGTCGGTGGAGCAACGAGGGGCCCACGAGGGTGGAGGGCGTGCCCAGGGGGTAGGCGCGCCCCCTGCCTCGTGGCCTCCTCGATTGTTTCTTGAAGCCCACTCCAAGTCTCCTGGATCATGTTCGTTGAGAAAATCACATTCCGGAAGGTTTCATTCCGTTTGGACTCCGTTTGATATTCCTTTTCGGCGAAACACTTAAATAGGCAAAAAAACAGCAATTTGGGTTGGGCCTGCGATTAATAGGTTAGTCCCAAAAATAGTATAAAAGTGTAAAAATAAGCCCGATAACATCCAAAATAGATAATACAATAGCATGGAGCAATCAAAAATTATAGATACGTTGGAGACGTATTAGCATCCCCAAGCTTAATTCATGCTCGTCCTCGAGTAGGTAAATGATAAAAACAGAATTTTTGATGTGGAATGCTTCCTAACATATTTCTCAATGTAATTTTTCTTTATTATGGCATGAATGTTCATATCCGAAAGATTCAAGATAAAAGTTTAATATTGACATAGAAATAATAATACTTCAAGCATACTAACTAAGCAATCATGTCTTCTCAAAATAACATGGCCAAAGAAAGTTATCCCTACAAAATCATATAGTCTGGCTATGCTCTATCTTCATCACACAAAATATTAAATCATGCACAACCGCGATGACAAGCCAAGCAATTGTTTCATGCTTTTGATGTTCTCAAACTTTTTCAATCTTCACGCAATATATGAGCGTGAGCCATGGATATAGCACTATGGTGGAATAGAATGGTGGTTGGGGAGAAGGCAAAAAAGGAGAAGATAGTTTCACATCAACTAGGCGTATCAACGGGCTATGGAGATGCCCATTAATAGATATCAATGTGAGTGAGTAGGGATTGCCATGCAACGGATGCACTAGAGCTATAAGTGTATGAAAGATCAATAAAAGAAACTAAGTGGGTGTGCATCCAACTTGCTTGCTCACGAAGACCTAGGGCAATTTGAGGAAGCCATCATTGGAATATACAAGCCAAGTTCTATAATGAAAAATTCCCACTAGTTTATGAAAGTGACAACATAGGAGATTCTCTATCATAAAGATCATGGTGCTACTTTGAAGCACAAGAGTGGAAAAAGGATAGTAACATTGTCCCTTATCTCTTTTTCTCTTTGAAGCACTAGAGCAAAAACTATATAGCTCAAAAGATATAAGTGAAGCACATAGAGTATTCTAATAAATTCCAATTCATGTGTGTCTCTCTCAAAGGTGTGTACAGCAAGGATGATTGTGGTAAACTAAAAAAAGCAAAGACTCAAATCATACAAGACGCTCCAAGCAAAACACATATCATGTGGCGAATAAAAATATACCTCCAAGTAAAGTTACCGATAGACGAAGACAAAAGAGGGGATGCCTTCCGGGGCATCCCCAAGCTTAGGCTTTTTGGTGTCCTTGTATTTTACCTTGGGGTGCCATGGGCATCTCCAAGCTTAGGCTCTTGCCACTCCTTGTTCCGTAATCCATCAAATCTTTACCCAAAACTTGAAAACTTCACAACACAAAACTGAAATAGAAAATCTCGTGAGCTCCGTTAGCGAAAGAAAAAAAGAAAACACCACTTTAAGGTACTGTAATGAACTCATTATTTATTTATATTGGTTTTAAACCTACTGTATTCCAACTTCTCTATGGTTTATAAACTCTTTTACTAGCCATAGATTCATCAAAATAAGCATACAACACACGAAAAACAGAATCTGTCAAAAACAGAACAGTCTGTAGTAATCTGTAGCTAACGCAAACTTCTGGAACCCCAAAATTCTAAAATAAATTTCTGTACGTGAGGTATTTCTATATTAATCGTCTGCAAAAATAATTAACTAAATAGCACTCTGCAATAAAAAATGGCAGGAATTATCATGAGCGCTAAAGTTTCTATTTTTTACAGCAAGATCAAAAAGACTTTCCCCAAGTCTTCCCAACGGTTCTACTTGGCACAAACACTAATTAAACACAAAAAACACAACCAAAACAGTGGCTGGATAAAAAATTTATTACTAAACAGGAGCAAAAAGCAAGGAATAAAAATAAAATTGGGTTGCCTCCCAACAAGCGCTATCGTTTAACGCCCCTAGCTAGGCATAAAAGCGAAGATAGATCTAGGTATTGCCATCTTTGGTAGGCAATCCATAAGTGGCTCTCATAATAGATTCATATGGTAATTTAACTTTTTTCTAGGGAAGTGTTCCATGCCTTTCCTTAATGGAAATTGGAATTTAATATTCCCTTCCTTCATATCAATAATTGCACCAATCGTTCTAAGGAAAGGTCTACCAAGAATAATAGGACATTAAGGATTGCAATCTATATCAAGAACAATGAAATCTACGGGCACAAAATTCCTATTTGCAACAATAAGAACATCATTAATTTTTCACATAGGTTTCTTAATAGTGGAATCCACAAGGTGCAAGTTTAAAGAACAATCATCAAATTCACGGAAACCTAGCAAATCACACAAAGTTTTTGGAATCATGGAAACACTAGCACCCAAATCACACAAAGCATAGCACTCATGATCTTTAATTTTAATTTTAATTTTAATTGTAGGTTCCCACTCATCATAAAGTTTTCTTGGTATAGAAACTTCCAATTCAAGTTTTTCTTCATAAGATTGCAACAAAGCATCAACGATATGTTTAGTAAAAGCTTTATTTTTGACTATAAGCATGAGGAGAATTTAGCACGGATTGCAACAAGGAAATACAATCTATCAAAGAGAACTTGTCATAATTAAATTCCTTGATATCCAAGATAGTGGGTTCGTTGCTATTTAAAGTTTTAACCTCTTCAATCCCACTTTTAACAATTTTTGCATCAAGATCTAAAAACTCTGAATTATTGGGACGCCTTCTAACTAAAGTTGACTCATCTCCAGTCCCATCATTATCAAGATTCATATTGCAAAACAAAGATTTAATAGGGGATACATCAATCACTTTTAGATCTTCATCCTTATTATCATGAAAACTAGAAAAACACGCTTTTACAAAACAATCTTTCTTAGCACGCATCCTAGCGGTTCTTTCTTTCCACTCATCAATGGAAATTCTCATGGCTTTGAGAGACTCATTGATATCATGCTTAGGTGGAATAGATCTAAGTTTCAAAGAATCAACATCAAGAGAAATTCTATCCATGTTCCTAGCCAACTCATCAATCTTAAGCATTTTTTCTTCAATCAAAGCATTGAAACTCTTTTGAGAACTAATAAATTCTTTAATATTAGATTCAAAATCAGAGGGCATCCTATTATAATTTCCATAAGAATTGTTGTAGGAATTACCATAATTATTAGAGGAATTACTAGGAAACGGCCTAGGATTAAAATTACATCTATACACGTTATTACCAAAATTGTTCCTACCAACAAAATTCACATCCATAGATTCATTATTATTCTCAATCAAAGTAGACAAAGGCATATCATTAGGATAAGTAGGAGCACTCTTATTAGCAAACAATTTCATAAGTTCATCCATCTTTCCACTCAAAACATTAATCTCTTCAATTGCATGCACCTTTTTACTAGTAGATCTTTCAGTGTGCCATTGAGAATAATTAACCATAATACTATCTAGGAGTTTGGTAGCTTCTCCTAAAGTGATTTCCATAAAAGTGCCTCCCGCGGCCGAATCTAAAAGATTTCTAGAAGCAAAATTCATTCCGGCATAAATTTTTTGTATAATCATCCATAAATTCAATCCATGTGTAGGGCAATTATGTATCATTAATTTCATTCTCTCCCAAGCTTGTGCAACATGTTCATGATCAAGTTGCTTAAAATTCATAATATTGTTTCTAAGAGACATGATCTTAGCGGGAGGAAAAATACTTAGAGATAAAAGCATCTTTGCACCTATTCCATGAATCAATACTATTTTTAGGAAAAGACGAAAACCAAGCTTTAGCATGATCTCTAAGTGAAAACAGAAATACCTTAAGTTTAACAATATCATTATCCACATCTTTCTTCTTTTGCATATCACACAAATCAACAAAGTTGTTTAGATGGGTAGTGGCATCTTCACTAGGAAGGCCAGAAAGCGGATCTTTCATGACAAGATTCAGCAAAGCAGTATTAATTTCACAAGATTCAGCATCGGTAAGAGGAGGGAGTGCTAATAAAATCATTGTTGTTGGTATTGGCAAAGTCACACAATTTAGTATTATCTTGAGCCATCGTGACAAGCAGGCAATCCAATACACAAGCGAACAAGAAACAGGCAAAGAGGCAAATTGGGAAAGAGAAGGGGAACGGAGAAGAGAGGGTGAATAAAACGGCAAGGGTGAAGTGGGGGAGAGGAAAACGAGAGGAAAATGGCAAATAATGTAATGCGAAGCATAAGAGTTGTGATGGGTACTTGGTATGTCTTGACTTGGCGTAGATCTCCCCGGCAATGGCGCCAGAAGTCCTTCTTGCTACCTCTTGAGCACTGCGTTGGTTTCTCCTTGAAGAGGAAAGGGTGATGCAGTAGAGCAGCATAAGTATTTCCCTCAGTTTTTGAGAACCAAGGTATCAATCCTGTAGGAGACCACAGGCGAGTCACCTCGTACCTACACAAACAAATAAGAACCTCGCAACCAACGCGATAAAGGGGTTGTCAATCCCTTCATGGCCACTTGCAAGAGTGAGATCTGATAGAGATGATAATAATAAGAGAAATATTTTTGGTATTTTTATGATATAGATTGAAAGTATATAAAGCAAAATAAACGGCACCAGAAATAGCTTGTTGATAGGAGATTAATATGATGGAAAATAGACCCGGGGGCCATAGGTTTCACTAGTGGCGTCTCTCAGGATAGCATTAGTATTACGCTGGGTGAACAAATTACTGTCGAGCAATTGATTGAAAAGAGAATAATTATGAGAATATCTAGGCATGATCATGTATATAGGCATCACGTCCGCGACAAGTAGACCGAAACGATTCTCCATCTACTACTATTACTCCACACATCGACCGCTAGCCAGCATGCATCTAGAGTATTAAGTTCATAAGAACAGAGTAACGCCTTAAGCAAGATGACATGATGTAGAGGGATAAACTCATGCAATATGATATAAACTCCATCTTTTTATCCTCGATGGCAACAATACAATATAGTCATTTCCCTTTCTGTCACTGGGATCGAGTACCGCAAGATTGAACCAAAAGCTAAGCACTTCTCCCATTGCAAGAAAGATCAATCTAGTAGGCCTAACCAAACTGATAATTCGAAGAGATTTGCAAAGACAAACCAATCATACATAAAAGAATTCAGAGAAGATTCAAATATTGTTCATATATAGACTTGATCATAAACCCACAATTCATCGGATCTCGACAAACACACCACAAAAGAAGATTACATCGAATAGATCTCCAAGAGAATCGAGGAGAACTTTGTATTGAGATCAAAGAGAGAGAAGAAGCCATCTAGCTACTAGCTATGGACCCGAAGGTCTGAAGTAAACTACTCACACATCATCGGAGAGGCCATGGAGTTGATGTAGAGGCCCTCCGTGATCAATGGCCCCTCCGGCGGAGCTCCGGAAAAGGCCCCAAGATGGGATCTCTTGGGTACAGAAGGTTGCGGAGGTGGAATTAGCTTTTCGTGGTGCTCCTGGATGTTTGCCGGCTACGTGGATATATATAGGAGGAAGAAGTAGGTCGGTGGAGCAACGAGGGGCCCACAAGGGTGGAGGGTGCGCCCAGGGGGGTAGGCGCGCCCCTACCTCGTGGCCTCCTTGATTGTTTCTTGACGCCCACTCCAAGTCTCCGGGATCACGTTCGTTGAGAAAATCACGTTCCGTAAGGTTTCATTCCGTTTGGACTCTGTTTGATATTCCTTTTCTACGAAACACTAAAATAGGCAAAAAAACAGCAATTTGGGCTGGGCCTTCGGTTAATAGGTTGGTCCCAAAAATAATATAAAAGTGTAAAAATAAGCCCGATAACATCCAAAATTGATAATATAATAGCACGGAGCAATCAAAAATTATAGATACGTTGGAGATGTATCAACGCCGGCGGGATAGAGCCTCTCCTGCACGGTGGGGGGGTAGCGGTAGGTCGGGCCGTTGTACTGCATGGTGGCTTCGGGACCCCTACTTTGTGAAGAAGAAGGAGGGCAGATGGGGGAAGATGTGAGTGGATGGGGTTGGGGTATGGATGAGGAGGGAGAGGAAGACGATTGGTATGGCTTAAATAGCCCTGTTGTGACGTGTTTTTTTGAATGGTTTCACCTGGTGGAAATAATGATCGGGCGGCGTTTGGTGGCATCGGGAGTGTGTACACACGCATGGGAAACCAAAGGTTGCATGCATCAATGGGGGGGCTCCCCTGCATCAATAGCCCTGCTGCAACGTTTCACACAGGTGCACGCGTCTGTGGCATCGGTCGGGGGTCACGCTGAATCGTTTTTTGTGTGTGTGTCGCCCATGCATGCATGCATCGTAGGCTCCGATCGAGCATGGCAATGTAGCCTGCTGGCTCGGGCCTGGCTAGAGGAGGTGTGGTTCGGTCCAAAGGTCCAAAGGGTGGGCTTATTTCACCAGAGCCCAACGGCAAGCCCACTCACCGCAGCGCAAAAAATGTGTTTATGAATCCAGCAAATCAGAGCGTAGCGCGCGAATCGCTGATCTGTAGCACTGCATGCTGATCCACACCGTAGAACACGCAGTGATCCAGTGATCCAGAGTTGATGCGGGGGGTTATCCAGCGTTGTCGACTGCAGCCAATCACAGAGCCTCACGCGGATCAATGACGTAGCCCTAGCGCCTGAGCCAGGCCGTCCACTAACAGAGACCAAGCGACGCGTAAGGGTGCGGGGTTTCAGAAGGGGTTTTGAGGGCTAGGGTTGAGCATAACTAATTCAAAAAAATCAAAAAAAATGAAACTTGAACTCATCATCGTTTTATGTGAGTGAGTTGCTGGGAAAAATAAGAAACTTGGTCTATGTGTATTTTCATGAAAAAACCTTCACAAAACATAGCTATCATCAACAAGGTTGCATGGGATTCAAGCTAGGGTTTAGGGCTAAGCAAGTCATAATTTATCCAAAATATCTCATATTGGGCATGGACCCTATATTTGCACAATAGATGTCAAGTTTTGATTTTTGGCCCATTTAGAAAAGGTCGAAAATTTTTGCTTACTTACAAATGGGGTGTTTAGCCTAGCTTCGGAGCTCAATTGGAGCCCATTTTTCGTGAATAGTGTTTCACATCAACAATAAGTGCTCGGATTGATCGCTTAACATGCTTATATATGACTAATATTTGAGAAAGCATTGTAACATCAATACCACATACTAAACAATTTCAAATTTGAATTTTGGGTCAAATTTGAAATTCGGCCAGAATTTGAATAGCATTACACAAATACCATTTTACACAAATTAATGCAAGTTTGTTATTCCACAACACACATCACCATTAAACAAGTTTGACAAAAGAAGTTTTCACTTCTTATTCTTACCACTCGATTTATTCTTCTTCTTACCACTTTTTGATCCTACCACACCTAGTTCACTCAAAGTCTTGGTTTTCTTAACTGGACTAGCTGGGACAGCTTCAGTTGGCACCACAACATCTACATGAGGCTTAGTTTGCACAACATGAACAATAGTAGCTTCAGTTGGTAATACAACTTGCAATATAGGTTCAGTTTGCGGAACATCTATCGCAACAGTTTCAGTTTGCAGAACATCTCATTACAAAAAAATACACTTCCGTGATGATACGTGTTTGTCATAGTAGGTCGTGTTTTTTGTCATGCATGTACATCCATGACGATTTTATAACAGAATCAAGATATTCATACATGTGTTGTCGCAGAAGTGTTCCATGACATTACCAAAATTATCATCACGGAAGTGTCCACTTCCATGACGATAAATCGCGCGTCACAGAAGTGGTTTCATCAAGGGTGACTGACACGTGGCATCCACTGTAACGGAACGCCGTTAAGCTATCGGGTCGGGTTTTGGATCCGATAACCTGTTAACAGCCCCGACCAATGGGGATTTTCCATGTGTAAAATCATCATTGGCTGGAGGAAACACATGTCAGCTCATCGTTGGGACAGATTCATCCACTCATTGGACGGAAGGCACCTATGATACGTCGACACGTGGCACGGCCCAACAGAGGCCCATTCCTGTGAAAAGGCCGGCCCGTTTGACTTGGTCAAAAGGTGGCGGGCCGGCCCATGGAAAGCCTATTAACGGCATGTTCGCATATAGCCCATTTACAGCCCGCTAACCCAAGGCTCGTTACGCCCTATCCGAGTTAGGCCCAGTAGCGTCATCTGGGCCATCCAATATGATTCCAGTCCGTTTCACTTCTGGCACATGTATGGCCCATGACGTCTTTCGGCCCATATGAGGCCCTATGTAACTCTCGGCCTATTAACGGCCCGTGGTGAAACTGGCCCGTAATGAACAGTGTATCGCTTTACACCCATTAATGACCCCTCGTGAAACTGTCCCGTAATGAACAGTGTATCACTTTATACCCATTAATGGACCGTTATTCCATTGGGCCGTTTCCAGCCCATGTTATCTTTCGGCCTTCTCAGAGCCCATTTATTCTTGGGCTCATTTCCAGCATTCGTTTACTTACGGCCCGTTACTGTCATTTTCTGCTTGTGGGCCAAATTCAGCCCGTGGTTACAGTCAGCCCGTTTGTGGTCCGTTAATACATTGGGCCGTTTTCATAGCGTCATCAAATACGGCCTATTAACGATGGCCCGTTATGGTCGGCCCATGAATGGACGATTCCAACTCTAGCCCGTTTACGGCCATAATGCGGTTTGTTTGGCCCATGTTTGGCCAATCGATCATACGGCCCGTATAAGGCCCATTGATGATACGGCCCGCAGAAGGCCCATTGTTTCTACGGCCCGTATAAGGCCCATTGTTTCTACGGCCCGTAGAAGGCCCACTATTTCTATGGCTGTCGGTGTCAAAACCGGTGGATCTCGGGTAGGGGGTCCCAAACTGTGCATCTAGGCCGGATGGTAATAGGAGGCAGGGGACACGAAGTTTTACCCAGGTTCGGGCCCTCTCAATGGAGGTAAAACCTACGTCCTGCTTGATTAACATTGATGATATGGGTAATACAAGAGTTGATCTACCACGAGATCAGAGAGGCTAAACCCTAGAAGCTAGCCTATGGTATGATTGTTGATGTGTATGTTGTCCTACGGACTAGAACCCTCCGGTTTATATAGACACCGGATAGGGTTAGGGTTACATAGAGTCGGTTACAATGGTAGGAGATCTGAACATCCGTATCGCCAAGCTTGCCTTCCACGCCAAGGAAAATCCCTTCCGGACACGGTACGGAGTCTTCAATCTTGTATCTTCATAGTCCAGGAGTCCGATTGAAGGTATAATTCGGCTATCCGAACACCCCCTAATCCAGGACTCCCTCAGTAGCCCATGAACCAGGCTTCAATGACGACGAGTCCGATGCGCAAATTGTCTTCGGCATTTCAAGGCGGGTTCCTCCTCCAAGCATTTCATAGAAGATCTTGAACACAAAGATAGTGTCCTTCTCTGCAAAATAAGTTTCCACATATTGCCATAGAGAGAATAATAATATTAACACAAATCTAATCTGCTGACGTATTCCATGGTGCGACATGCCATGGCCAATTCTTTATCCAAATCGTTTCATTATCTCACCTCAGCGCGTTATGCGAGGCGGTTTCCTTGGCACGTCTTGTCAAAGCAGAGATCGTGTCCCTTTATTCCGGGATTCTCATCAATACGGGCGTGGGTAACCCAACCGCGCCTTTGATTACGGCGCTTGGAGATAAGGAAGTTTTACCAGGCTGGTGGGGGCATGTAGTCGCGCCCACCCATATAAGGGGATAAGGATCCACCTTTTCACCCATGCCTTCTTCCTCCTTTGCATATCCATTCTTGCACACTCGAGCTCCTGCTCCCAAGTCCGCACTACCACCTCGACCTTCTCTAGTCATGTCCGGAGCAGGAGGCAAGTGGATGGTCTCCTCCGTCACGGAGGGACACATAAAAAAGCAGAGGAAGGCCGGATATCTGGCCAGCGACATCGCGCACCGACTCCCCGAGAAGGGGCAGCTCATCCCCACTCCTAGGCCCCATGAGAGGGTGGTATTTCTCCCCCATTTCCTCCGCGGACTGGGCTTCCCTCTACATCCATTTGTCCGGGGGCTCATGTTCTACTACGGCCTGGATTTCCATGGTCTGGCCCCAAACATTGTCCTCAACATCTCGGCGTTTATCATCGTGTGCGAGGCTTTCCTCCGCATCCGCCCTCATTTCGGCTTATGGCTAAAGACCTTCAACGTCAAGCCGAAAGTGGTGCGCGGCAGCCAGGCGGAGTGTGGCGGTGCCATGGTTGGCCAGATGGCCAACGTCCTGTGGCTCGAGGGCTCCTTTGTGGAGACCCTGAAGGGGTGGCAATCGGGGAGGTTTTACATCACCGAGCCGTGCGACCCCGAATGGGTCGCAGCCCCCGAGTTTCGGTCCGGACCCCGTACACGGCTCACCTCCTGGAAGGAGACCGGCCTGTCGTGGGGTAAAAAAGGAGAGCTGACCGGACTCCAAACATGCATCCAAACCCTGGTGGACAAGAAGCTCAAGCTTGTCAACGTAGTCCAGGTTATGCTCATCCGCCTGATCCTCCCGTGTCAACGACGGGCCTTCAACCTGTGGGAGTTCGACCCGGCGCAGCATCAAACTCTAAACAGGCTCTTCAACACGATGTACGACGATGCCTGGAGGGTGCTTTTCAAGGGCGCCGAGGCTCCCGCATCCGCTGCCGAGGATCACGGATTCAGTACTCAGCATCATGCTCATGCAGTAAGCCGTTTTTGTCCTTTTACAGGGTATCAGTTTTTCATAGTTTGACTCTATGCGGGATCTGAGTTCACTTATCTTTGATAGGATTGGGTGGCGACGTCCGGACAAATCAATTGTCCGGCTCCTCTGCCCGAAGGCCCAGCGGACGCTTGCTTGGCGAAGCTGCTGGTTCCGGTGCCCTATGTGGTGCCGGAGAAGAAGGCCACGAAAAGGGCCAAGGGGACTCGAAAGAGTGCCCGGCGCCAGGAGGTGTCGGATTCGTCATCCGATGGTCCCGAAGCGCCTTCCTCTCGTGAAGACGAGGAGGAAGAAGAAGAGACCTCTCCCCCTCCAGCGGGAGGAGATAATAAAAGGAAGGCCGCCCCCTCCGAGGAGGCCGGAGGGTCCAAGAAAGGAAAAATCCTTCCTCGGACTGCTCCACCGACGCAGCTGACGACGAAGAGGAGTGGCAGCCCAGGGCCAAGCCCCTGGCAAAATCGTAAGTGTCCAGATACCGGGGTAATTCATAGTTTTGTTTTTCACAAAAAATTTCCTTATGTCGAATATGTTTATGCAGCCCACCCAAGGACCGGCTCGACGCATCATCGAGCGGCTCACTGGACCCGTCGGAGGTGAACTCGCTTCCGACGGCTTCATCCCCCCGCCCTGTGGACGACACCGAAGTGTTGTCCCAACAGGTTCCAAGCCGGGAGGAGGCGATCCTGGAGGCGCCGCAAGGCGACCTCCTAGACTCCATGAGTAAAGGGGATGAAACCCCCCAGGGCTCCAAGTCCGGCTTAAGGCCGGACACAGCTCCGGAATCTTCAAGGGTTCCAGAGTCCCTCGGGCGACCTCCTTCCAAGAGGAGCAAGCCTGCCGTGCCGGTGACCTCCGTCCAACCGGAGGCGCCGGACAATATGTTGGAGGTGCTCCAAGGTGCCTCCATCGACGAGGGGCACCGCACTATTATGAGTGCGGTGATCCAGAAGGTTCAGTCCGCCAAAAGCGGACTGACTGAAGCTTGTACAAGCCTTTTAACAGGCTTTGAGGTAAGTAAAGAATGTTCAAATAATGTTACCACATAGACAGTAGCCCATGATGCTCTGTTGGGCGTTCGGGAAGAAAAGCCGAATAGAGGATCAAAGAATTCGCAGGAGTCTAACAAAAGGAGTCAATATGCGTATGCAAGCTTCTCTGCTAGCGTCCGCCGCACTGACTGCAGAAGTGGACGTGCTGAAGCAGAGTCTCGAGAAGTCCGAGCAAGAGCTCGGGCGTGCCAAGAAGCAGCTCGAGGAGAAGGAAGGTAAGAAATACCCTGTTTGAATATGTATATAAAAAAGGTGCAATTGCAAAAAATGACAGGATTGACATGGCTATTGCAGGGGCCACGTCCGAGGTGGCGACCCTTAAGCAAGCGCTGCTCGAGGCTGAGAAGAGTGCGGTCTTGGAGCGCACCGAGCGGGAGAGGTATGAGGCTGAGGTTGGCAAGGTGCGGCAAGAGCTCCAGGTTCTCATGAAGAAACATGAGAGTTTGGAGCTTGACTCGAAGACGCGAGCGTCCAAGCTCGCGGCAGCTATAGAAAATGCCAAGTCTGCCAAGGCCGAGTCCTAGAAGACCCTCCAGGAGTTGGATGAGGTGAAGAAGATTGCGGCGGGTAAGGCATTCTTTATGCAAAGCAAACACATAAACATGAGTTACCTGTTACTTACCCGAATCCGGAGCTCTCCAGGAGCGTTCGCAGATCTTCCCCGGAGTGTATCTAATGCCGCCGAATTCTATCGAGCCGAGGAGGGCAGCTCGACAGAGAAGGTGTTCTGGCCTCAGTACGCTGAGGCCGGACACCCCGTGCCCCTGAGCGACTAGCTTAAGCAACTGGTCGAGCTCCACAAGGCGGCCGAACAGGCCATGAAAGGCCTCCTAGTTCGGCTGTGGCCTGGAGAGGCTCCGCCTGGGAGCTATTTCGGGCTGGTGCGGCGGCTGGTGGAGGCCTGTCCGAGGCTTGAAGACATCAAGCGCTCCGTCTGCATTGAAGGTGCCCGTAGGGCTGTTGCCCGTACTAAGGTGCACTGGGGCAAGCTGGATGCGAAGAAGCTTGTGAAGGATGGGCCACCTCCGGGGAAAGAGCATCGCAAGCCCGAGAATTATTATAAGGATGTTCTGAAGGGTGCCCGCCTTGTTGCGGATGAATGTACCATGGATGTATTTTTTGAGTAAAACCCGCTCGTGTTATCCTGTGCGCTGAAAACTTGTTCATATACGCTAAGCTGTGCTGCTTGAATTTAAAATATTACCTTCTGTGCGGCTGTTTATCAATACTGAGAGATGGCGAGTCGTCGGCTTCTGCCCCATGCCGCTAGTGTTGGGGTGTTCAGGGATAAACCTGGGCGCTCTTTTTCCCATATTTGGGTCCTTCGAGGGAGTTGCTCAGCCCAGTGAACGAGGCAATCAGACTATAATGCGTGAGCACTCTCACTTAGCCATAGAATTCTATAATTTTAAATTTCGGCGAAGCCCCTAGTATTCATCATGGCAGAGCCGACTCCTCGCATGAAGCGGCATAAGTCTTTAGGGACTCGAAAAAACCTCTTGAACAGCGACCAGCTCTCGCTTCATCATGACAGTCAGTTTTAGCTTTCTCCACTAAGGTGCTCGGCCCAGCTCAACTAGGGCACAATCGCAGTGGTTCTCCTAGTGCTACCTTAGCCGATATAGCGGAACGTAAGGCACCAAAACATAGGAGCCGGGCAAACCCAACTATTGACCCAAGACATGATTCGGAGCCGATGCATATAATGCTATAAGTTCGGGGTGCCGCACTTGTTAAAGTGTTCGGACTTCTCACACCATGTTGAGGGGTACTGAAGCCCCTGGCGTATTTTGGCCGTACCAAAGTGTACGGGTGCAACATGTCATTAAGGAACATGGTGTGATTAAGGAACAAGTCATTAAGGAACATGGTGTGATTAAGGAACATGTCATTAAGGAACATGTCATTGTTGTTCGGTGGCCGGGGCTCCTCGTCGTCATCGCTATGCAACCCCTTGTCTTCATTGTCGGTGCTTAATCTGCCTGCCTGCTTGAACACCCAACAGTCCCTGTTGGTGTGATTGGCCGGCTTTTCGGGGGTGCCATGTATTTGGCACAAGCAGTCGAGTATTCGGTCCAAGCTGGACGGCCCCCTGGGATTCCTTTTGAATGATTTTTTCCGCTGACCGGATTTAGAGCCACTGAATCCGGCATTAACTGTCGTATCCTTAGCATTGTCGCCGTTGATGCGGCGCTTCTGTTGGTTGCGATGCGACCTGCCACTAATGTGTCTGGTGTCCGAATGACCAGGGTTCTTAGATATATTGTTGCTACGAGCAAGCCAGCTGTCTTCTCCCATGCAAAAGTGGGTCATGAGTGACGTGAGTGCTGCCATAGATTTCGGCTTCTCTTGTCCTAGGTGCCGGGCAAGCCACTCATCACGGATATTATGCTTGAAGGCTGCTAAGGCCTCTGTGTCCGGATAGTAGAGTATTTGATTTTTCTTTGTTAGGAACCGTGTCCAGAATTGCCTGGCCGATTCGTCTGGCTGCTGAATTACGTGGCTTAGGTCGTCAGCGTCTGGGGGTCACACATAAGTGCCCTGGAAATTGTCGAGGAATGCGGCTTCCAGGTCCTCCCAACAGCTCATTGACCCTGTTGGCAGGCTATTAAGCCACTGCCGGGCTGGTCCTTTAAGCTTGAGTGGGAGGTATTTGATGGCGTGGAAATCATTGCCGCGGGCCATGTGGATATGAAGGAGATAATCCTCAATCCATACCGCGGGATCTGTTGAGCCATCATATGATTCGATGTTTACGGGTTTGAAACCCTTGGGGATTTGATGATCCATTATTTCGTCTGTGAAGCACAATGGTTGTGCGGCGCCTCTGTATTGGGCGATATCATGACGTAGCTCCAATGAGCTTTGTCTATTGTGTTCGGCCATGCCGAATTTGTGGCCGGCGTGACGGTTGTCGTCTCGAACCATGGGGTGCCTACGCGATCCGTAGATCGATCTTGTTTGCCTTGTCTTGTCCTCCAACATGTCTCGTAAGTCCGACGCATATTCCCGTGCCTTGGTACGGGGTGCGGCTTGGGTGGAGAGCCATGAGGCCTCTCTGTCGCGGCCACGAGGTGGCCTGTCGGCCGCGTCGAGTGCTTCCTCCTCTAATCGGGGTAGCAACCTGCGCTTCGGGTAGCACTTGGAGGGGCGTTCGGGTTTATGCTCTTCGGCCGCAAGGACTTCAGTCCATCTATCGACTAGCCGATCTTGATCAGCTTTAAGTTGTTGCTGTTTTTTCTTGAGGCTTCTTGCCATGGCCATAAGCCTGCATTGAAAACGCTCTTGTTCGACGGGATCCTCTGGCACGGCGAATTCGTCGTCGTCGAGGCTTGCCTCGTCTTTGGAGGGAGGCATACAATTATTGTCCTCGACCTCTCTGTCGGCCGCTCCCTCATGAGGGCTGGTTTCCCCAGCCTCCTGTGCTAAATCTTGCTCGAGGGGATGTTCTTCGGCGCTTTCCGTGGTATTATTATCTCCCGTGCTGGAATCGTCGTTTTTGTATTGGTGGGATTTTGAGCGGCGCCACTGACGCCGGCGCTTTTGCTGTTTCTTGGAGGGGTCATCCTCCGCTGTTCCATCGCCCTCTCCCTCTTTTGGGGAGTCCACCATGTATATGTCATATGACGAGGTGGCTTTCCAGGGCCTAGTGGCCGCTGGTTCTTCATCATCTCCTTCATCGGTGTCCATACCGTCGATGTCTTCGGAGTCAAAGTCAAGCATGTCCGTTAAGTTGTCGATAGTGGCTACAAGTGGGTAGTGGGTGGGTTTTGAATTTCTTCATCGTCCGTATCCCAACCTTGCTGACCGTAGTCCGGACAGGGCTCTCCTGACAAAGAGAGAGACTTCAGTGATTTCAGGATATCGCCGAAAGGCGAGTGCTGAAAGACGTCCGCGGCCGTGAACTCCATTATCGGTGCCCAATCGGATTCGCTCGGCAGGGGCACGGAGGGTTCGGGTCCGGAGAAGAATCCGGCTCCATGGAGTCACGAGTCTTGCAGAGTACGGGGCTGGTGTTCGGCTCAACTGCCGTTGGGATTGCAGCCCCCGAGGTGGCGTCCAACCGCCCATCCTCGATCGGTGCGGTCGGCTCCAAACTAGGGGTCGGAGCCGATGAGGGTGCGGCCTCCAGGGCTCTGTTCGGCGGCAGAGCTAGATCATGCTCGTCGTGACAGAGCAGCGCGCTCGGCAGTGGTTCGAATCCTTCGAAGATCAAGTCCCCGCGGATGTCGGCCGTGTAGTTTAAACTTCCGAATCTGACCTGACAGCCAGGGGCGTAGCTTTTGATCTACGCTAGATAGCCAAGTGAATCGGCCCGCAGTGCAAAGCCGCCAAAGACGAAGATCGGTCCGGGGAGGAAGATCTCACCCTGGACTGCATCGCCATTGATGATCGTAGGAGCCATCGGGCCTGACGGCGACGGCACAGAGGAACTCTCAATGAAAGCACCAATGTCGGTGTCAAAACCGGCGGATCTCGGGTAGGGGGTCCTGAACTGTGCGTCTAGGCCGGATGGTAACAGGAGGCAGGGGACACGAAGTTTTACCCAGGTTCGGGCCCTCTCGATGGAGGTAAAACCCTACGTCCTGCTTGATTAGTATTGATGATATGGGTAATACAAGAGTTGATCTACCATGAGATCAAAGAGGCTAAACCCTAGAAGCTAGCCTATGGTATGATTGTTGATGTGTATGTTGTCCTACGGACTAGAACCCTCCGGTTTATATAGACACCGGATAGGGTTAGGGTTACATAGAGTCGGTTACAATGGTAGGAGATCTGAACATCCGTATCGCCAAGCTTGCCTTCCACGCCAAGAAAATCCCTTCCGGACACGGGACAGAGTCTTCAATCTTGTATCTTCATAGTCCAGGAGTCCAGCTGAAGGTATAATTCGGCTATCTGAACACCCCCTAATCCAGGACTCCCTCAACGGCCAATAGGAGGCCAAGTGTCACTATAGTAAATATTAGCCCATGGTTATTGTGGCCTAGTTTTAAAAAATAGGTTATTGTAGCTACTAGCTAACCGCGGAAAAAGAACTGCAATGACTACAAGCAAACAAATAAACAAGACAACAAGGGAATAAATAAGCAAGCAACTAACGCTAGGCTATCACGGCTATTACACATATTACATCCACTGGGCATCAAAGTACGCCACCAGTGCAAATATAGGGAACAAAGCATCATATCATATACACTGGTTGTCAAAGTTGGCGACCAGCGCAAATAAACACCACAGCAAAACAAATCCAGAACTGAAACCACTTCAGAAGATCTCAAGAAACAATATCCTGGGTACCCATAATGCTGGCAAGATGCTTAGCAAGCTTATTAACTTTCTCTTATTTGGCGCTTAAATCCTCCAGTGCTTGCTGTTGCACCAGAAAATATGCATCTGAATTCTGCAGGGACTTCCTCAGTCCTTCAGCTTCCTGTCGCAGCACATCTAATCGATGTCTTTCAACTTGAAGTTGAGACTCAAGAAGACGAACTGATTCAGGCATCGAGTTCGAAGAGCTTGTGCCAGCAGTAGTGGCCAGCAACTTGAACATACATCAAGACAGGACTTTTGGGTTCCCTCACTGTCGTCAAGATAGTTTTTATCAGCTTTCTTGGAGACCAACAGGGATGTCTCACTATCTTGAACCTTATCTGCATTACTTCCTTTACCATTGGATAACGCGGTACTGTTCTCCAATATTTTGTCCGTATTCTAAAAGAGAAACAAGCAGACACATCACATGTTTACCATGTTGTATATGAAAATCATTTTGGTAAATGAGTTCAGTAGTAAAGTGGACAGGATAACAGCATGAAACGAACATATATCTATGTACCATGGTCACTTTATGGTCAATATCATTCTAGTTTTTGTTGCCAAATCAAGATAGAGACACGGTTCAAATAATATTTGTTCAAGATAAAGCAGAATAGACAGAATATAAGTGTCGGTAACTATAGAGCAATAACAACACTTCTAATGTGCATGACATGAGAACATAACTGTTTATTCAATTGAAACCTAAATCAACATAGAGAAGGTTACAACAGCAAACCAGTTAAAGAAACAGGTTTAAAACATACCTGTTCCGCCATTGGAGTTTCAACTCCATCCTTCAAATTTGAAAATAGTTGGTATGAGTAAATACAGTAATGCAAGAGCAAAGGAGTATGAACCATAGCTACAGAACCTGACCTGAGAACAAATCTTCTTCTCCTTTAAGCATTGAGTTGGGATTCAGAGTGGTGGTCCTCGTGCTTTGAGAACTGCAGTTCCCTTACTAAGTGCTCGTGTTTGGGTGCTCTGTGGTGGAGACGGTGCTGTGTCAACTGGAACTGGGTTACTATCTGCCGGGGTTGGGGTTAGAAGGGGTGTAGCTGGTTCTCTGTCCAACTGGGTAGGGGTACAATCTGCGAGACTCAGGGTTATGTGTGGTGGATCTGGTCCTTGGGCAAGTACAACCGTGGTTCTATCTGCATCAACTGGTAGCACTATCTTTTCTGAAGACCGTGTTGTTACTCTCTTAGATACTACCATCACGCTCTCCAATTGAAATGGCTGATAAACAAGAAAAGTAATTGAAAGTATAGACATTGTATGATAGACAGGTGCAATGGATAGTGGGGAATAAAAGAGGGCATGAAATAATTCATATTTGTGTTGTCTAACCAAACAGGATAGCATGACACAATTTCACATAAATGATGGCTAACTAAACAGGATAGCATGACACAATTTCACATTATGATTGCTAACTAAAAAAGATGGAAAGACATAGTTCAAAATATGAGACTATGTAAACAGGATGACATGACATAACTATATAATGTGTTTATTAAATAGGTTGGCATGCCATAGTTCACATACATTCACGGATAGAATGCCATAATTCAAAATATGATGATTGTAAACACTAAACAACATGAGATGATATAACTATATGATGTCCTTATTAAATGGGTTGCCATGCCATAATTTAGATAGATGATGTGTATGTACTATGTAAACATGATGGCATGATATAATTTAAATATATGATTTATATAGTAAGCAAGTAAGCAGATGGCAATCCATATATGATGTAAAAACTAAGCAATGCAAGACAACATGCATGACATGGGTAATATAACCCTGCCAAGTTTGAGCATAGACCTCAGGGAGGAAATAGGACTGGTCGTCAGTCTCTGAATCCTCCTCTGAGGAGCTCTCTGTAACCAGCAAGATGTCTGCTTCAGCAGGTAGCATTGTCTGCTCTAAATACCTTGTTTTCACTCCAGATACTTCCATCACCGCTTCAAATGGCTGATGCACAGGAAGAGTATTTGAATATACAAATGTTGTCGACAAATGGAACACGTAATACAAAAAAATGATAGCATGGTATAATTCACATACATGATGATTGGCTAAACAGCATGGCATTGCATAATTCACATATATAATGCCTTTGTGACAAGATATCATTGTATAATTCACATATATAATGTCTTGCAACAAGATGGCAATGCATAATTCACATATATTGTAATTAGACGCTGAACAGGTGGCATTCACACAAAGCATGTCTAAACTAATCAAATGACATAGCAATGCGAGACACCATACGCACGATATGAGGAACATAACCCTGCCAAGTTAGAGCATACACCTCGGGGGGGAATAGGACTGGTCATCTGTCTCTGAATACTCCTCTAAGGAGCTATCCGTAACCAGCGAGATATGCGCTTCGTCAGATAGCATAGTCTGCTGAGAAGACCTTGTTTTCACTCCAGAATTTGCCATCACCGTGTCAAATGGCTGATGCACACGAAGAGCAGTTGAATGTACTAACATTGTTGACAAATGTAATATGTAATGAAAAAAAAGGATGGCATGATATAATTTACATATAAGATGGCTGGCTAAGCAGCATGGCATTGCAAAATTCACATATATGATGTCTGGCTAAACAATATGACGTTGCATAATTCACATAAATGAAGAATAAACTAAAAAGATGGCATTCACACAAAGGATGTCTAAACTAAGCAGATGACATATTTGATGTATAAAGTAAGTAATGCAAGACACCATATGCATGATATAACCAACATCAGCATGCCAAGTTAGAGCGAAGACCTCAGGGGGTAAATAGGAGTTGTCTTCTCCTTCTGAATCCCCCTCAGAACAGATATCTTCCTCTCGATTACAATCCAAAATGCGTGGAGGGGGGGCTGCCTTTGCACCTACCATGGAGCGACATCTGCATGAAATTTTATTGCCACGCAAGGCTCGTCTCTTTTGCTCTACAGTTTAAGTTCCATTGTTTACAATAATTGTCATGCATAGGAATAAAACATAGTGAGATTATGTAAGGAGTGCATGCAGAAATCCAGAGTGATGGTAGCAACCTGTGGATAGACCCAAAACCAATAATAGCAGGCAGATAATGGCTTCAGTTAAAAAATACAGATAATGGCTTCTTTACTTTTTTTCCCAGCCAACATGAAACTCATAGTAGATACCGAAGATTAACCAGATAGTAGATGGATACTATTGATAGCGGCCCCAATATGTACCCCACAACCATTTAAAAACTCAAGTTTGACCATCAGTTTGGAGCTGACTCAGAGTCTAATCGGTGAACAGGATGATAAAGTAGCATGTAATATTAAGCGATGCATAACGTAAGCAGACACGAAAGAGTGTGACCTTTCTTGCGGACCCGTGTAGTCCTCGAGGTCATCTGCTCGGTTGATGATGGTAATGCAGTTTTCATGGCTGCCAGCGGCGGGGAAGAAGATCTAAGGCGGCGAAAGACAGTCTGGAGGCCGGATCCCTGCTTAGGGAGTCCTGGATTAGGGGGTGTTCGGGTAGCCGGACTATATCTTTAGCCAGACTCCAGGACTATGAAGATACAAGATTGAAGACTTCGTCCCGTGTCTGGATGGGACTTTCCTTGGCGTGGAAGGCAAGCTTGGCGATGCGGATATTCAAGATCTCCTACCATTGTAACCGACTCTGTGTAACCCTAACCCTATCCGATGTCTATATAAACCGGAGGGTTGTAGTCCGTAGGACATCAACTCCATATACAACAATCATACCATAGGCTAGCTTCTAGGGTTTAGCCTCCTTGATCTCGTGGTAGATCTACTCTAGTACTACCCATATCATCAATATTAATCAAGCAGGAGTAGGGTATTACCTCCATCAAGAGGGCCCGAACCTGGGTAAAAACATCGTGTCTCTTGTCTCCTGTTACCATCCGGCCTTGACGTACAGTTCGGGACCCCCTACCTGAGATCCGCCGGTCTTGACACCGACATTGGTGCCTTCATTGAGAGTTCCTCTGTGTCGTCGCCTTTAGGCCCGATGGCTCCTTTGATCATCAACAACGATGTGGTCCAGGGTGAGACTTTTCTCCCCGGACAGATCTTCGTCTTCGGCGGCTTCGCACTGCGGGCCAATTCGCTTGGCCACCTGGAGCAGATCGAAAGCTACGCCCTGACCATCCAGTCAGGTTTGGAAGCCTAAATTACATGGCAGACATCCGCAGAGATTTGATCTTCGACGGATTCGAGCCACAACCAAGCGCGCCGCACTGTCTCGCGGGGCATGATCTAGCTCTGTCACCTAACAGTATCCCGGAGGCCGCAAACGCACCAGCTCTGACCCTTAATTCGGAGCCAGTTGTGTCAATCGAGGATGATCGGTTGCACGTCACCTCGGGGGCTGCGATCTCAAAGGCGATCGAGCCGAACGCCGGCCCCACACTCCGCGTGACTCATGACTCCGAGGATCCGGACTCCTCTCCGGACTCTGAACCCCCCGCGCCCCTGCTGATCGAATCCGATTGGGTGCCAATAATGGAGTTCACCGCCGCGGACATCTTTCAGCACTCACCTTTTGGCGATATCCTGAATTCTCTCAAGTCTCTCTCTTTATCAGGAGAGCCCTGGCCGAACTGCGGTCAGCAAGGATGGGATACGGATGATGAAGAAATTCAAAGCCCACCCACCACCCACTTGGTAGCCACTGTCGACAATTTAAACGACGTGTTCAACTTCGACTCCGGAGACATCGACAACATGGATGACGATGCAGGAGATACCGATGAACCAACGCCCATAGGGCATTGGACAGCCACCTCATGTCACGATGTGTACATGGTGGATACCCCTAAAGGAAGCGACAACGAGGAAAAAGGGGATGGAACGGGAGATCGACCCCCCGAAAAGCAATCAAAGCGTCGGCGTAAACGCCGACCCAAGCCCCGCCTTGATAAAAACCCATCCATAGAGCAGGATGAGCCGATAGACGACAAGCAGGCCTTAGAGCAACCGTCCGAACAGGGCAACACGGATAGAGAAACCGAGCATCCCTCCTCCGGCGAAAACGGCATTCCGGACGACCTCACGCCGGATAAACCTATGGAGCAGAAGAATCTCCACGAGAGGCTCGTTGCAACTGCACGCAGCCTAAAAAGCAGAAGCGGAAGCTAAAAACAGCGGAAGATGCACTCCGGATTAGATGGAGCAAAGTAATCAATACCGCAGATAAATAGGGCGACAGTCGCCGCACTAAAAGCTATCCGAAAAGAAAGCTACTGCCTGAATTCGACGAAGAGGCCCTAGAGCCCTCGCATTCAAAAAATAAGAAAGCCACACGGTCGGATAGACGACCCCATAAAGCGGCAAGCGGCGCCGCACCTAAATCGGCATGCGACCCACTTAAGGATTCGCATCATGGCCCAGTCAGGTCCATTTATGCGCCAAGAAAGCAAGCTCTCGTAAGAAATGCAATAAAGCCATCATCAGAATCCGGCACACCCAAATACAGGGGCGCCGCACACCCCCTATGTTTCACCGATGAGGTCCTGGACTATGAATTTCCAGAGGGATTCAAACCCGTAAACATAGAGGCATATGATGGAACAACAGACCCTG
The DNA here is from genome assembly GCF_018294505.1 of Triticum aestivum. Taxonomy (NCBI): domain Eukaryota; kingdom Viridiplantae; phylum Streptophyta; class Magnoliopsida; order Poales; family Poaceae; genus Triticum; species Triticum aestivum. The sequence continues at coordinate 144,113,002 of NC_057812.1, forward strand.
GAGTCTGGATCGAGGATTATATCCTCCACATACACATGGCTAGAGGAGATGATCTCCACGCCATAAAATATTTACCCCTTAAGCTTAAAGGGCCAGCCCGGCATTGGCTTAAAAGCCTTCCTGAAAACACAATTGGAAGTTGGGAAGAGCTCGAGGATGCTTTCCGAGCAAATTTTCAAGGGACCTATGTCCGCCCTCCGGATGCAGACGATCTTAGTCACATAACTCAACAACCCGGAGAATCAGCTCGGCAGTTCTAGAATAGATTCCTCACTAAAAAGAATCAGATAGTCGACTGTCCGGACGCCGAAGCCTTAGCAGCTTTCAGGCATAACGTCCGAGACGAATGGCTCGCCAGACACCTCGGCCAAGAAAAGCCAAGAACAATGGCCGCACTAACAAGCCTCATGACCCGCTTTTGTGCAGGAGAGGACAGCTGGTTGGCAAGGTGCAGCCCCAGCGACCCAAGTACATCCGAAACTAGGGATGGAAACGGAAAACCGCGAGGCAACAAGGACCGTCGCCGGACTAAGGAAAAAAGTCCGAAGAGCACGGCAGTCAATGCCGGATTCAAAGGTTCACGACAAAATCAGACAAAACCACCCCTCCAGGATAACTGGGACGATCCATCCAACTTAAATAAAATCCTGGACAGGATATGTCAGATACACAGTACTCCCGGGAAGCCTGCTAACCATACCCACAGAGATTGTTGGGTTTTCAAACAACCCGACAGACTCAATGCCGAACACAAGGGGCTCGACACACCAAGCGAAGACGAGGACGAACCCCAAAAGCAAAGCACCAGGAAACAAAAGAACTTCCCACAAGAAGTAAAAACAGTGAACTTACTTCACATAACAAAACGTGCGGCGCCCATAAAGGTACGCACCACACGACCTATCCCCAAAGGGTCCCGCCACTGGTTGTCAAAACCAATCATCTTCGATCAGCTAGATTATTCTAGAAATATCAAGAATGCAGGCTGGACTGCCTTGATACTCGTTCCAATAATTGGCGGACTCCGGTCTTCAAATGTCCTTATGGACGGTGGCAGTGGACTAAACCTGATATATCAGGATACAATCCATCACATGGGGATAAACCCAGCAAGAATCCGCCGTAGCAAAACCTCCTTTCAAGGGGTAACACCTGGTCCGGACACCCATTGTATGGGTTTTCTCCGGCTCAAAGGTATATTCGGCTCTGCCAATAACTTCCGCCACAAAAAGCTGACCTTCCATATCGTCCCGTTCTCAAGTCGCTATCAAGCACTACTGGGACGCGAAGCTTTCGCCCGCTTTAACGCAATACCGCATTATGCATCTCTCACGCTTAAGATGCCCGGTCCACGAGGCATCATCTCTTTGAAGGGGAAGCACTAAAGTGCACCTCCCCAAGCGGAGGACTGTGCGGCCGCTTTGACAGCCCCACAGTAAATGGCCTCACCGGCCAAAAAACTTCGAAATAGGTCATTAAAGACCACGAACGCGGATAGACGAGTTTGGGACAAAATCATCATTGATGCAGGCTTAGTGGCCATATACCCCCACTAGGGGCTCCATGCATATACAATAAGAGACAATAAAGCTCAATTTTATATATTTTACTTTACACTTTGTTTATTTTAAACTTTTGTTCGGCACGACCCGTTTTCAACTCAGTTCCTCTCTTTTACAGATGAACGTCATGCGGCGCCCGTCCAGGATACGGCACAACGGAGACACAAGCGCAGACGTGCAGTAGGGACCCGTCATAAAGGATTCTTTTTAGATTAAGACCCTGCGTAAACCTTTTTTACTGTCTCTTGTTGCTACACATCCCCTGGTTTTTTCTGATATAACCAAAGGAGGAGGCTGGCGTCTTGGCATGTGGCCATGTCAGAATTTTTGCACGTACCTGGACACTAGGGGCTTTTTTAATAAAGAGTGTTGTTTCGCCCGCACTCATAAAGACCGAACACCTTAGGGAGTGTTCGGCGTCGCGAGTTTTGGCATTATATGCATCAGCTCCGAATCATGTCTTTGGTCAAATGTTGGGTTGCCCGGCTCCTGAGTTCGGCTACCTTACGTTCCGCTCTATCGGCTAAGGTAGCACCAGGAGAACTACTGCGATTGTGCCCCGGTTCGGCCGGGCGAGCACCTCAGTAGAGAAAGCCGAAAACTGACTGTCATGATGTAGCATGAGACTGGTCAACCACTCGATGACCTATCGGAATCTATCGGATTCCTCTGCTTTAACGAAGGGCCGCTTCCAGGTCAGGCACATACGCGCCCCGAACTCGGGCAAGCGCAGTCGCCACCAAGGGGCTACCTAAATAGTCTCACTGTCAAGCTCCTATGGCTAAGTGAAAGTGTTAAAGCATTATAGTCCGGTTGCCTGGCCCGCTGCGCTATCACCTCCTTTGTAGGACCAAGATGTTGGGTTAAGTGTGAAATGCGTCTTCTGCGAGCACCCCCCCACTATGTTCGTGGGGGCTGAAGCCAACGACTGCCATCTTTCAGATTTTGTATATATATCTTAAAATGGCCGCACAGGAGGTGTTCCCAATACTTGAAGGCACAAGTATAAAAAGGCCACTACAGTTTATCAAAATATTACTTTATGCTATTATAACATAGCATCTTTCGAGCACTGTGTCTCTATTACACGAGCGCCTTCAAGGACTTCCTGAAAATAGTGCTCGGAGGGTACTCGGCTTTTGTCCGAATCTCGGGACGCAACAACGGTGGTCTCCATCTCTGCCCAGTATGTCTTGACACGGGCAAGAGCCATCCTTGCACCCTCTATGCATGCTGACCTCTTCATTGCATTAATACGCGGCACCGCGTCAAGGAATTGCTGCACCAAGCTGAAATAACACTTCGGCTCCGATCTCCCCGGCCACAGATGACCCATGACGTACTTCATGGCGAGTCCGGACAACCTATTCAGTTCGGCCCATTGAGCCAAACGATCGTCCACTGCCAGTGGACGCTCTGGATTGTGAAACTACGACCAGAAAAGCTTTTCCACTTCGCGATCTTTCTGATCTTGAAAGTGTGTAGTCGCATCAGCAGCACTCGCTGCCAAATCCAGATAGGTATCCTCCACACTCCACATCCGGTCCAACGGAGCAAACTTCGGATCGCAAAATTTCCTTCGAAGCATAAAGGGCTTTCCAGCCGCAATCTGTTCGGCCTGACGCAGCTCCTCCTTCGCAGCTCTCATCGCAGAGCGTGCGTCCTTGGCATTGGCAATGACCTTCTCTAAGTCCGTCTGTTTCGCGTGGTCTTCTTTCTCAAGAAATCTGCAACGGTCTGCAGCACTCTTTAACTTTTTGGCCATCTCGGCCGTCTCTTCCTTGCTTCGGCAATGAGCAGCCTGTTCGGCTCTCAGCTCTTCAAGGGCCTTCTTGGCAGCCGCATCACTTTCTCTGGCTTGTTCTTTAGCTCGGGCAAGTTTTGCCCTAAGACTCTCCATGGCGGCCGCACCATCTGCGTCAAGCACACACATCGTAAGACACTGGCATAAAACTCTTCTTACCTGATGCCGCCCGAGGAATTACATACCTTGAGCCTCATCAAGCCGCTTGTTGACAAGCGCGATGTTGGCATCTGCCACGTCCAGTTGCCGCTTTAGTTCGGCAAAATCATCAGTTCGGCTCGATTCCGGACACCCTGCCGCCTACATTCAAAGGAGACATCTTAGACATGGGATTATGATCCTCCGCGTGTCGTCATTTCTTGACGACGCGCAGAGTCTCAGGGGCTACTATCTACACAGGGCGCATCTTATTCATGTGCAACTGACAAAAGTGTACATTATCTAATGTACCTCAAAACCCGTCAGTAAACATTTGACGGCCTCATGCAATCCGCTCTCTGCGGATGAGATCCTTTCGATCACCGTGCCCATCAATGCACGGTGCTCCTCCGAGATAGAAGCTCGCCCAAACAGAATCTTTATCTCCTCCGGCCGAGCACCAGACGGTGCCGGACTTGTCCCATGACCTCTTTCGAAGGCCGGACACGGAGAACCTCGGGGGGCCACATAGCTATCTTCCGCCCCTGCCGGATTCGGAGAAACCCTCCGTGACGACACCTCAGGGTCGCCCGCCTCGCTAGGCGGCACGGCAGGGGGAGGCGTCCCACTCTCCATCATCTCTGGAAGGAGATCCCCCGAAGACGAGCTCTGCTGAGAAGGGCTGAGGTCCGAGCTACAAGGTAAAAATCCGGTTAATCTTCTCAGATATAAATCAAGGATTTCCCTCATCCCTCAAAAGGAAAATCTTTCTCTACTTACAGCTCGCTTGAGGGCTGATCCCCTTGAGGGCGTAGTCCGGCCGAGGAACTCCCCGACGTCAGACCCACTGACGAGGATTTCCCCCCCCCCCCCGCTTCGAGGCCATGGTTTCCGGGTCGTCAGAGGCGGCTCTCTTCTTCCCCTTAGGAGAGGAATTGTCGGTTCCTCCCTTCGGAGCAGCCTCCTTCGAGGAGGCCATAGTTTCCTTGTCCTCCCCCTTGCTTCCCTCCAAAGGCATTATCTCCAGCATCCTGACCAGCATGGGATCCGGCCTGGTTTCGGGAAGGGGAGCCGGACACCTGATCAGCTTTGCCTTCGCTATCCACTCCTGTTTAAAAGGACGGCTCTTTTAGGGGCAAGTTTATGACAATTAGACGGATAGAAGGTCTGGGCACAAGGTTGCTTACTTGAGTATCCGGGCGATTGCAGCTTAGGCCTGCGTCCTCGGTTAAATCCAGACACATCTCTTGTGATCCAAAGAACAGTTTATACATATCCGCGAGTGTTGCGCCCATGAAATTCTGGAGAGCTCGCGGTCCCTCTGGATTAAACTATCACAGGCGAAGGGAGCGACGTTTGCCGAGCAATATTCGGCGAATCAGCGTGACCTGCGTCACCTTGACCAGGCTGAGGTCTCCTTCCAAGAGATCCTTAATGTGGTCCTATAACAAGGGCACGTCTTTGGGCAAACACCAATCTAACCCTCTGTTGACCCATGACGCTAGCCGTGGTGGGGGACCCGAGCAAAAGGCAGGAGGCGCCACCCACTTGGTACTTCGGGGAGCGGTGATATAAAACCACTCTCGTTGCCACAAGCCTAGCTCCTCTTGAAAAGAGCCCTCGGGCCATGGAGCATCAGCATTTTTGCTTATAACAGCGCCTCCGCACTCTGCGTGCCGTCCCTTGATCATCTTCGGCTCCACTTTAAAGGTCTTGAGCCATAATCCGAAGTGAGGGGTAACATGGAGGAACGCTTCACACACGACAATAAACGAGGAGATATGGAGGATGGACTCCAGAGCTAAGTCATCGAATTCCAACCCGTAATAAAATAGTAGTCCCCTCACAAAGGGATCCATTGGGAAGCCCAACCCCCGAAGGAAGTGAGACATGAACACCACACTCTCACCGGGCTGGGGACTGGGAATGACCTTCCCTTGAGCAGGCAACCTATGCAAAATTTCGCCAGTCAGGAACTTAGCCTCCCTCAACTTTAGTACGCCCTCCTCCGTGACGGAGGAGGGCGTCCATCGGCCTTGAAGGTCAGAACCAGACATTGTCGAAGGTCCGAAACGCCTGGAATCTGGAGCCTAGGGTGCTGGAATTCGAGGCGACGAGCGAACTCGCTTGAGATTGAAAAAAGGAGTAAGGCCTTGGTCTCTTTATAAGAGGTTGAATACCAAGAGCCCTCCCCGTAACCGTTCGGGACTCGTCTTTAATCGAGGAAATGTGCTAACGGGCACGGTTGGGTTACCCACGTCCGTATTGATGAGAATCCCTTAAAAGGGGTACACGATCTCTGCTTTGACAAGACGTGCCAAGGAAACCGCCTCGCAAAACGTGCTGAGGTGGAAAAGTAAAAATGATTCAAGTAAAGGACTTGGCCGTAGTGTGATGACGCACTGCGGAATACGTCAGCAGATTTGATTTGTGTTAATATTATTCTCTCTATGGCAATATGTGGAAACTTATTTTGCAGAGCCGAACACTACTCTTGGTGTTTACAATCTTCTATGAAGGACTTGGAGGAGGAACCCGCCTTGCAATGCCGAAAACAATCTGCGCGCTGGACTCGTCGTCATTGAAGCCTGGTTCAGGGGCTACTGAGGGAGTCCTGGATTAGGGGGTGTTCGGGTAGCCGGACTATATCTTCAGCCGGACTCCAGGACTATGAAGATACAAGATTGAAGACTTCGTCTCGTGTCCGTATGGGACTTTCCTTGGCGTCGAAGGCAAGCTTGGCGACGCGGATATTCAAGATCTCCTACCATTGTAACCAACTCTGTGTAACCCTAACCCTATCCGATGTCTATATAAATCGGAGGGTTGTAGTCCGTAGGACATCAACTCCATATACAACAATCATACCATAGGCTAGCTTCTAGGGTTTAGCCTCCTTGATCTCGTGGTAGATCTACTCTTGTACTACCCATATCATCAATATTAATCAAGCAGGATTAGGGTATTACCTCCATTGAGAGGGCCCGAACCTGGGCAAAAACATCGTGTCCCTTGTCTCTTGTTACCATCCTGCCTTGACGCACAGTTCGGGACCCCCTACCCGAGATCCGCCGGTTTTGACACCGACACCTGCTGTGTTGGACCCTTCTGTCATTAGAGCAGCTGAGCTGGGGTGGACGACGGTGCAACAGGAGCGGGACAAACCACACAAGGTTTTCTTTGGCAACTATCTGTAAGAGAAGTAATTCTGTAAGGCCTCATTTGAATTGGAGGATTCCAACAATGCAGGGATAGGAAATAGACAGGAATAGGATAGGAATGCACATGCAAAACAGAGAATTTAAAAACACAGGATTTCTGCCAATCTGGGTGTTTGATTCACAACAATTGGAAGATCACAGGATGCAAAGAAGCACGGTGAGATTTAGTCAAACCACAAGAAAATGTACGGTTATAATGTATTATGCTACTATCTCTTAGTCTGGTGCTTCATGAATAGGAATTTGAAAAGGAGGACAAGTGAAAATTAAAATTCCTACGTTTTTTCTTTCAAGGAGACACTAAAGGAACAAATCCGTGTGCTCGGTGGACAATATATATAACATGTAGAGTAAAAACGAGATACAACAAGTGTACAACCTCTTTGGCGAAGCCATTTCGATCTCAGCGTGATTGGGTTGGCCGGTGAGGATGCTCCGACTGACTTTGCTGTCGGAGGAGGGGAAGAAGATCTTAGGCGTCTGGAGATGGAGCCCAAGGTACTGCTCCGCTGTGATGGAGGGTTTCATCGTTGGAGCAGTTCCAGTGAGTTGTACGACGCCGAAGCTGAAGCAGGACAAGAGAGACAACGAACAACGTTAACCTAAGTGGAATTCTAATAGCATCTCGAATACATGACGTAAAATACATAACCACAAAGTGCTAGATGTAAAATACATCAGCCACTCATCTCTGAACTTAACTGTCGAAACTGAACTTAACTGTCAAAACTGAACTTAACTGTCGAAACTGAATTTTGCTGTCGAAACTGAACGCACTAGCAAGGTGAGGCTACACATCGGTCGACTGACTTTTTCATCTCTGGTCAGTCGATTTTGCAGTCGTTGGATACGAAATCAAGGGCCTGCGGTTCAACCGCAACCTCCACCCCCCTGAGCCGACATCCACCACCAGCCAAACAGCAGCCCCCCTCCGCCCACGGCCGGCGGTGCGCCGCTCCGCCCGCCCCGAAAACACTCTCCACCG
>NC_057812.1:144120840-144184644 GCF_018294505.1 Triticum aestivum
GAAAATAGACTGACCCAAAAGTTGATTCAATCGACTGAAGTGTAGCTAAATCGGAGCAGCATCACAAGCAAGAGGAAGAGCGAGAGCAGCAGCGCGAGCAAGAGCAATAGCAAGAGCAGACCAGGCAGGGGACCGAGAGCAAGAGCAAAGCAGCAGTGCGAGCGAGAGCTAAAGCAGTAGGAGCTCCTACTGAAGTGGACGTCGCCGCCGAGGGAGCGATGCCGTGGAGGAAGTGGCCGGCGACTCCGCCTGATGTCTACTACACAACCTTCTTCTTGTAGACGTTGGGCCTCCAAGTGCAGAGGTTTGTAGGACAGTAGCAAATTTCCATCAAGTGGATGACCTAAGGTTTATCAATCCGTAGGAGGCGTAGGATGAAGATGGTCTCTCTCAAGCAACCCTGCGACCAAATAACAAAGAGTCTCTTGTGTCCCCAACACACCCAATACAATGGTAAATTGTATAGGTGCACTAGTTCGGCAAAGAGATGGTGAAACAAGTGGTATATAGATGGTAGATAATAGTTTTTGTAATCTGAAATAATAAAAACAGCAAGGTAGCGAGTGATAAAAGTGAGCATAAACGGTATTGCAATGATAGGAAACAAGGCCTAGGGTTCATACTTTCACTAGTGTAAGTCCTCTCAACAATACTAACATAATTGGATCATAAAACTATCCCTCAACATGCAACAAAGAGTCACTCCAAAGTCACTAATAGCGGAGAACGAACGAAGAGATTATGGTAGGGTACGAAACCACCTCAAAGTTATTCTTTCCAATCAATCCGTTGGGCTATTCCTATAAGTGTCACAAACAGCCCTAGAGTTCGTACTAGAATAACACCTTAAGATACAAATCAACCAAAACCCTAATGTCACCTAGATACTCCAATGTCACCTCAAGTATCCGTGGGCATGATTATACGATATGCATCACACAATCTCAGATTCATCTATTCAACCTACACAAAGGACCTCAAAGAGTGCCCCAAAGTTCTACCAGATAATCACGACGAAAACGTGTGCCAACCCCTATGCATAGGTTCCCAATGTCATGAAACCCACAAGTTGGTCACCAAAACATACATCAAGTGGCACGTGGTATCCCATTGTCACCACAGATATCCACGGCAAGACATACATCATGTCTTCTCAAATCTTTAAAGACTCAATCCGATAAGATTACTTCAAAGGGGAAACTCAATTCATTACAAGAGAGAAGAGGGGGGAGAAACATAAGATCCAACTATAATAGCAAAGCTCGCGATACATCAAGATCGTATCACCTCAAGAACACGAGAGAGAGAGAGATCAAACCGGGATGATGAAGATCGTATCGACTACTCCCTCCTCGTCATGGAGAGCGCCGGGATGATGAAGATGTCCACCGGTGAGGGTACCCCCTCCAGTAGGGTGCCGGAACAGGGTCCCGATTGGTTTTTGGTGGCTACGGAGGCTTCTGGCGGCGGAACTCCCGATCTATGTTGCGTTCTGGAAGTTTTAGTTCACGTAGGTATATATGGGTGCAGGAGGTACGTCGGTGGAGCTACGGGGGCCCCACGAGGTAGGGGGCGCGCCCTAGGGGGTTGGGCGCGCCCCCCACCCTCGTGAGAACCTCCCGTATCTTCTGACGTGGGGTCCAAGTCCATCAGGTGGGTTTCCCTCCAAAAATAACTTCTCTAGTTGATCTCGTTCCGTTTCGACTCCGTCTGATATTCCTTTTCTTCAAAACACTCAAATAGGCATAAAATAGCAAATCTGGGCTGGGCCTCTGGTTAATAGGTTAGTCCCAAAAATAATATAAAAGTGGATAATAAAGCCCAATATTGCCTAAAACAGTAGATAATATAGCATGGAGCAATCAAAAATTATAGATAGGTTGGAGATGTATCAAGCATCCCCAAGCTTAATTCCTGCTCGTCCTCGAGTAGGTAAATGATAAAAAAGATAATTTTTGATGTGGAATGCTAGTTCGCATAATTTCAGTGTAATTCTTCTTAATTGTGGCATGAATATTCAGATACATAAGATTCAAGACAAAAGTTCATATTGACATAAAAATAATAATACTTCAAGCATACTAACAAAGCAATCATGTCTTCTCAAAATAACATGGCCAAAGAAAGCTATCCCTACAAGACCATATAGTCTGGCTATGCTCCATCTTCACCACACAACATATTTAAATCATGCACAACCCTGATGACAAGCCAAGCAATTGTTTCATACTTTTGATGTTCTCAAACTTTTTCAATCTTCACATAATACATGAGCGTGAGCCATGGACATAGCACTATAGGTGGAATAGAATGGTGGTTGTGGAGAAGAAAAAAAGGGAGATGATAGTCTCACATCAACTAGGCGTATCAACGGGCTATGGAGATGCCCATTAATAGATATCAATGTGAGTGAGTAGGGATTGCCATGCAACGGATGCACTAGAGCTATAAATGTATGAAAGCTCAACAAAAGAAACTAGTGGGTGTGCATCCAACTCGCTTGCTCACGAAGACCTAGGGCATTTTGAGGAAGCCCATCATTGGAATATACAAGCCAAGTTCTATAATGAAAGATTCCCACTAGTATATGAAAGTGACAACATATGAGACTCTCTATATGAAGAACATGGTGTTACTTTGAAGCACAATATATGAGACTCTCTATATGAAGAACATGGTGCTACTTTGAAGCACAAGTGTGGAAAAAGGACAGTAGCATTGTCCCTTTTATTTTTTTATTTTTTATTTGGCCTTTCTTTTTTATGGCCTTTCTCCCCTTTTTTTGGGACAATGCTCTATTGAATGATGATCATCACACTTTTATTTATTTACAACTCAATGGTACAACTCGATACTAGAACAAAGATGACTCTATATGAATGCCTTATGAATGGTGGCTTTGCCACAAATACAATGTCAATTACATGATCATGCAAAGCAATATGACAATGATGAAGCGTGCCATAATAAACGGAATGGTGGAAAGTTGCATGGCAATATATCTCGGAATGGCTATGGAAATGCCATAATAGGTAGGTATGGTGTCTGTTTTGAGGAAGGTATATGGTGGGTTTATGGTATCGGCAAAAGTTGTGCGGTACTAGAGAGGCTAGCAATGGTGGAAGGGTGAGAGTGCATATAATCCATGGACTCAACATTAGTCATAAAAACTCATATACTTATTGCAAAAATCTAGAAGTTATCAAAGCAAAGTATTACACGCTGTTCCTAGGGGGATAGATTGGTAGGAAAAGATCATCGCTCGTCCCCGACCGCCACTCATAAGGAAGACAATCAATAAACACATCATGCTCCGACTTCGTTACATAACGGTTCACCATACGTGCATGCTACGGGAATCACAAACTTCAACACAAGTATCTCTCAAATTCACAACTACTCAACTAGCATGACTCTAATATCACCATCTCCATATCTCAAAACAATCATCAAGCATCAAACTTCTCATAGTATTCAACACACTCATAAGAGAATTTTATTATTCTTGAGTACCTAGCATATTTGGATTTTAAGAAAATTACCATGCTATTAAGACTCTCAAAATAATCTAAGTGAAGCATGAGAGTTCATCTATTTCTTCAAAATAAAACTACCACCATGCTCTAAAAGATATAAGTGAAGCACTGGAGCAAATGACAAACTACTCCGAAAGATATAAGTGAAGATCAATGAGTAGTCGAATAATTATGCAACTATGTGAATACTCTCCCGTTCAATAATTTCAGACCATGATACTTTATTTAAACAGCAAGCAAAACTAAATAAAATGACATCTAATAATAGCAAACATCATGTGAAGAAGCAAAAACTTAGGATCAACCGATACTAACCGATAGTTTGTTGAAGAAGAAAGGTGGGATGCCAACTGGGGCATCCCCAAGCTTAGACGCTTGAGACTTCTTGAAATATTATCTAGGGGTGCCTTGGGCATCCCCAAGCTTGAGCTTTTGTGTGTCCTTAATTCCTCTCATATCACAGTCTCCCTAAATCTCAAAAGCTTCATCCACACAAAACTCAACAAGGACTCGTGAGATAAGTTAGTATAAACCATTGCAAAAACCTTATCATACTATACTGTAGCAAATCACTAAAATTATTATTCAACATTGCATACTAAATTCCTCTGCATATTTAATAGTCCTATCCTCAAATAGAATCATTAAAGAAGCAAACATATGCAAACAATGCAAACATAACAGCAATCTGCCTAAACAGGATAGTCTGTAAAGAATGCTGCAACATCTATACTTCCCTAACTCCAAAAATTATGAAAGAAAATTCCCACTGTAGTAAATTTATCAGAGCTTAATATGAAAAAGGTTTCAACATTTTATCACATTCTGACTTTTCTAGGGAATTATTGCAACCGCGATAAACTTTCTGTTTTCAAACAGCAACATGAAGACTTGTAACATAGGCATAGTAAAGACTATCAATGCCACTTTTATTGGAATAAAAGATGCAAAACATTGTTCTAAATAACAGTGAGCAAATCCTAACAAAATAAATTGACGCTCCAAGCAAAACACATATCATGTGGCGAATAAAAATATATCTCCAAGTAAAGTTACCGATGAATGAAGACGAAAGAGGGGATGCCTTCCGGGGCATCCCCAAGCTTAGGCTCTTGGTTGTCCTTGAATATTACCTTGGGGTGCCATGGGAATCCCCAAGCTTAGGCTCTTGCCACTATTTATTCCATAGTCCATCGAATCCTTACCCAAAACTTGAAAACTTCACAACACAAAACTTAACAGAAAACTCGTAAGCTCCGTTAGCGAAAGAAAACAAAACACTACTTCAAGGTACTGCAATGAACTCATTATTTATTTATATTGGTGTTAAACCTACTGTATTCCAACTTATCTATGGTTTATAAACTCTTTTACTAGCCATAGATTCATCAAAATAAGCAAACAACACACAAAAAATAGAATCTGTCAAAAACAAAACAGTCGGTAATAATCTGGATCAAACGTATACTTCTGGAACTCATAAAATTCTCAAATAAATTGCTGGAACTGAGTAATTTATCTATTAATAACCTGAAAAAATAATTAACTAAATATCACTCTCCAAATAAAAATGGCAGTAATTCTCGTGAGTGCTAAAGTTTCTGTTTTTTACAGCATGATCATGAAGACTTCACCCAAGTCTTCCCAAAGGTTCTACTTGGCACAAACAATAATTAAAAGCATAAAGCCACATCTAAACAGAGTCTAGATGGATTATTTATTACTAAACATGAACAAAAAGCAAGGAACAAAAATAAAATTGGGTTGCCTCCCAACAAGCGCTATCGTTTAACGCCCCTAGCTAGCCATGATGATTTCAATGATGCTCACATAAAGGATAAGAATTGTAACATAAAGAGAGCATCATGAAGAATATGACTAGCACATTTAGGGATTTTGTGAGCAAACAACTTATGGGAACAAGAATCAACTTGCATAGGAAGGTAAAACGAGCATAACTTCAAAATTTTAAGCACATAGAGAGGAAACTTGATATTATTGCAATTCCTACAAGCATATATTCCTCCCTCAAAATAATTTTCAGTAGCATCATGAATGAATTCAACAATATAACCAGCATCTAAAGCATTCTTTTCATGATCTACAAGCATAGAAATTTTATTACTCTCCACATAAGCAAAATTCTTCTCATTCGAGATAGTGGGAGCAAACTCAACAAAGTAACTATCATGGGATTGAAAATTGAAATCAAGATGACAAGTTTCATTGTTATCATTATTCTTTAAAGCATACGGGTCATCACAATAATCATCATAGATAGGAGGCATGCTTTCATCATAGTAAATTTTATCATCAAAGCTTGGGGAACAAAAAATATCATCTTCATCAAACATAGCTTCCCCAAGCTTGTGGCTTTGCATATCATTAGCATCATGGATATTCAAGGAATTCATACTAACAACATTGCAATCATGCTCATCATTCAAATATTTAGTGCCAAACATTTTATAGATTTCTTCTTCTAGCACTTGAGCACAATTATCCTTTCCATCATACTCACGAAAGATATTAAAAAGGTGAAGCGTATGAGACAAACTTAATTCCATTTTTTGTAATTTTCTTTTATAGACTAAACTAGTGATAAAACAAGAAACTAAAAGAATCGATTGCAAGATCTAAAGATATACCTTCAAGCACTCACCTCCCCGACAACGGCGCCAGAAAAGAGCTTGATGTCTACTACACAACCTTCTTCTTGTAGACGTTGTTGGGCCTCCAAGTGCAGAGGTTTGTAGGACAGTAGAAAATTTCCCTCAAGTGGATGACCTAAGGTTATCAATCCGTAGGAGGCGTAGGATGAAGATGGTCTCTCTCAAGCAAACCTGCAACCAAATAACAAAGAGTCTCTTGTGTCCCCAACACACCCAATACAATGGTAAATTGTATAGGTGCACTAGTTCGGCGAAGAGATGGTGAAACAAGTGGTATTTGGATGGTAGATAATAGTTTTTGTAATCTGAAATAATAAAAACAGCAAGGTAGCAAGTGATAAAAGTGAGCATAAACGGTATTGCAATGATAGGAAACAAGGCCTAGGGTTCATACTTTCACTAGTGTAAGTCCTCTCAACAATACTAACATAATTGGATCATAAAACTATCCCTCAACATGCAACAAAGAGTCACTCCAAAGTCACTAATAGCGGAGAACGAATGAAGAGATTATGGTAGGGTACGAAACCACCTCAAAGTTATTCTTTCCAATCAATCTGTTTGGCTATTCCTATAAGTGTCACAAACAGCCCTAGAGTTCGTACTACAATAACACCTTAAGATACAAATCAACCAAAACCCTAATTTCACCTAGATACTCCAATGTCACCTCAAGTATCCATGGGCATGATTATACGATATGCATCACACAATCTCAGATTCATCTATTCAACCAACACAAAGGACCTCAAAGAGTTCCCCAAAGTTCTACCGGAGAATCACGACGAAAATGTGTGCCAACCCCTATGCATAGGTTCCCAATGTCACGAAACCCGCAATTTGGTCACCAAAACATACATCAAGTGGCACGTGGTATCCCATTGTCACCACAGATATCCACGGCAAGACATACATCAAGTGTTCTCAAATCTTTAAAGACTCAATCCGATAAGATTACTTCAAAGGGGAAACTCAATTCATTACAAGAGAGAAGAGGGGGGGGGGAGAAACATAAGATCCAACTATAATAGCAAAACTCGCGATACATCAAGATCGTATCACCTCAAGAACATGAGAGAGAGAGAGAGATCAAACACATAGCTACTGGTACATACCCTCAGCCCCTAGGGAGAACTACTCCCTCCTCGTCATGGAGAGCGCCGGGATGATGAAGATGGCCACCGGTGAGGGTTCCCCCCTCCGATAGGGTGCCGGAACAGGGTCCCGATTGGTTTTGGTGGCTACGGAGGCTTCTGGCGGCGGAACTCCCGATCTATGCTGCGTTCTGGAAGTTTTAGGTCACGTAGGTATATATGGGTGCAAGAGGTACGTCGGTGGAGCTATGGGGGCCCCACGAGGCAGGGGGTGCTCCCCCCACCCTCGTGAGCACCTCTCGTATTTTCTGACGTGGGGTCCAAGTCCATCATGCGGGTTTCCTTCCAAAAATAACTTCTCTAGTTGATTTCATTCCGTTTCAACTCCGTCTGATATTCCTTTTCTTCAAAACACTGAAATAGGCATAAAACAGCAAATCTGGGCTGGGCCTCCGGTTAACAGGTTAGTCCCAAAAATAATATAAAAGTGGATAATAAAGCCCAATATTGCCTAAAACAGTAGATAATATAGCATGGAGCAATCAAAAATTATAGATACGTTGGAGACGTATCACCGCCGTGGATGGAGCCACGTCGTGTCGGCTCGGGACCGAGCGCCAGCAGCACCGTGAGAACGAATCAAGAAGAAAATGCAGCGATTAATGTACAACCTCTTTGGTGGCGCTGATTAGGCCACAGCTTCATCCGAGGAAACGGTGATGATGATGCTCTTCCGGTGGTGCAGGTGAAGACGGCAGTGTGGGAATGGAAGTGGCGTGAAAGACAAGGGGAACGTTGGGGCAGCTCCTTGGAGGTGGATGACGGGGTGGCTGAACCGGCGGGACGATGAGACCGACAACGGATCCTCATCCGGTACAGTGGATGAGGGACGTCGAGGTGTTGCTGTGGACGACGTCGTCGGGGAAGAGGCTCCGGCTGGGTGGCGGACGGAGCAGGGTGTGGGGTTTCATCGCGGGTTTTCACGGCCTCGGTGTACGAATCGGTGGGAGGATGGGATGGCAGTGGGGAACCATGGCTTAGAGACGTGCTTGTCCAAAATGTGGGGCAAGTTATGAAAGTACCCCCACCGATTTGAGGCGGTTCTTTCGGTTCAGGGGTACCACGGGCATTTCGCGTGTCGGGATTTCACAGGAGGTGGGAGTTTTCGCGCGCGTTGTAATTTCGGAATAGCAAGGCGCCGGTTGAGAAGGAGGGAATTGTCGGAGCACAACGAGACAAAGATATATCTTAAATATTTCGGGCTAACAAGGCGCGGGTTGAAATTTCTGGACAAGCCTAACGTGTACTGTACCAAATCAATGTGCACTACAAATGTCATTCAAAACTTTGAATTCATGTTATGTTCAATTAAAATATTTCGCTACGTGTATAATGCATGCAACCTACTACTCAAATGAACGTTTTAGTGCATTCCAAACGTATATACTACCGCTTCAATATGAACTAAATTTAAATTCGTTTCTCTATTTGAATAAGATCTACAGTAATGATTGTTGTGAAGTCAAAACATTTGAATTCGTTTATCTGTTTTAATAAGATCTACAATCATCATTATTGTCAAGTTAAACCATCGTTTGTGTATTATCTTCACAGCACACCACATGATTAGTCTCGAGTTACATATGAACTATGTGTACTATATGAACTCGAACTAGCTTTTTTGAATCCACTTTATTTTGATTTCAAATCACATTACATTTCTAGCTCTAGCTAGATCTTCATAATCTAAACCATGTCTCATATGTATAATGTGTTTATCACATTATGTATGGTGCCCCGCCCCCTACGCCTACAAGTATTTAGATGTGAGTTGCAAACACCACACATTACCACAAATTCAAATAAAATGTGAGAATGTTCGATAGATAGTATTGTTTAGATTGTTCGATATTTAGTTGTAAGCTGCAAACGCCACACATTATCACAAATTCAAATAAAATGTGAGATTGTTTGATGTATAGTATGGTTTAGATTGTTCGGCATTTAGCTGTGAGATGCAAACGCCATGCATTATCACATTATGGTATAAAATGTGCACAACACGTGCATCACCGCTATATTCATGCATGCAATGTTTAAAACACTATGATCTCCTATTCAAATATATGAATCCGCTTTCATATCAAATTATGATCTTTGTTAGTCTCTTACACCCACACAATCCTCTAACCTTTGTAGCTAGCACTAACTTTCTCTTGTGCATGCACACGCCCTTCTCACCCTCCCCCTCCCTCGGCATTCTATCCACCGGGCACATTCATTTTTTTCTTTAGGTCGTTCTCCCAGAGTCTCCACAACTCCTTTCCGACACACACCGATCGATAAACCTCTCCAGCGATGCCTGCCTACAACATACACACACACCTTCAATCTCCTCCTTTATGTGTCCTTGCCTCGTGTCTCTCATACGGTCAGACACACGTGTAAACTCTCACCCCTCTTTTCATCGATCTCACAACCGCACACTCCTCCCCCTATCTATCTAGTAGTTGGGCCTCTCGCACCACCTCCTAGCTCCATTCTCTCTGTCTATCCGTCTCACTGGGCCTTATTTGCCTCTAACAAATGGATGTACACCGACCGATCTCTCGCTACACATATAGCTAGCTAGGTCCTTATAACTCGTTTTTACCCACACGTCAATCGATCTACCTCATTAGTTGTGTCTCTGCCTTCCTCCGACAAACAACAATTGATCTATCGATCTACTTAGGTTTGAGTACCAAACACATGGTTCCCCTTCATCATCCATGGATGCGTCCCGATAGATCTACCACGCACAGGCACACACAGAAACACATCCCCACTCTTATTGATAACATTGCAGTTCCACCCTCAGTTTGTCTAGTAGGCCTCTCCCACCATCTTTGAGAAGCAACTCCATCACCCATCCAGCACTCTACCCCTCTCCCTCCCTCTCTCTCCTCTCTCTCTCTCTCTCTTTCCCATCATATTTCCCGTGCTTCATTTATGTATGGATGTCGACCAATCTCCCTCAAGACATAGCTGGGTCTCTCCTTCTCAACACATATACGAGTCATTCTGCCTTTATAGTTAGGCCTCTGCCTACCCCTCCCCCCACCCCCTCCCCCCCCACACACCAATACATCGAGCGCTCTAGTCATGTCTCCCTGCCACACACAAACTTGACATGTGCCCTCTAACGTTCCGGTAGGCCAGTCGCCCTATATCTTTGACTTGCACACACACACAATTTCGATGGCTCTCTTCATCGATCTCGCACCCACCCACTTGATCCTCTCTTCGATTCTATCGATAGTTATGACCCCTCCCTCTCTTCTCATGGATTGCCCGACCCTCTATGTATGATATGGATAGGCCTCCATTTCAAACACATTGCATGCAAAATTTTGTTTGAGATGTCATCGACACATATTCCCACAAATAATTCACGAAATCAACCCCCCACCCCACCCCCAACTACAAAACAAAAAACGCTCACGAACACGGTTTGTATCTCTCACACACACCCACGTAGGTGGGGGACGTGCATGAAGAGAAGAGGTGCATGCACGACGCACGTACTCCCGTCTCTTTCCCAACCACACCCGTGCGGGTACACGGTGGAGCTCATTTCTGTACGAAAAAGGCAGCCCACGTGGTAATTTGGCACGTGTACTGGTTGTCCACTTGGTGGAGGGAGGATCGTCTACCACGGGTGAACAAACAAATTGCGACTTGACGTGTTATGTTAAAAAAAGAGGCAAACCATGTGGGGCCTACCTTAGAGGCAAGGCTCTATACACTGGAGTACTTTTGATGTGTCCCGTCAACTCACAGAACAAGGAGAAGCTTGCTTAGTACGCCGTCTCCCCCGCCCATGGGCGCGGTGGCTCGTAGGATGAGGTGAAGCTTGCTCCGCCTTACGCCCGCTCCCTCGCCCATGCGCGCGGTGGCTCGCAGGACGAGGAGAAAAATTTACAACCCCTCCGTTTACTCCTCGTCCCTACTACCTTGGTTATAGAGATTATATCATATTGTTTGGAATATATATGTCCTTTAGTAGATTTCAATATGAACTACTAGTACATACTCCAAACACTGATGTATATAGACGTATTTTAGAGTGTAGATTCACTCATTTTGCTCCGTATGTAGCACTCTCCCTCGCCCCTCGACCCTCGCCCACGTGGTGGACGTGCATCAATTCATTCGATCTCATATAGCCAGAACGATATATATTGCACTACCATTATTGCTCGACTTCCCGAAGAGGCGAAGAGCCAATCGCAAGGTTAATATTTTGGAGATGCCAAGCGCAAGGTTATAGGAGAACGAGTAGTAGGTGCCGCATCATTTATAAATAAAGTTTTTTTTCTTCAGTGGCACATACACAATATGATAGGTTCATATGGAGAGAAAAGGAAACAACTCCACTATATACATAGTCAGGACGGGCCAGCCTACATGGTTGCTTGCTGGGGTTGCTCTCTTCACACTCTCTCGCACAAAACGATTGTGGCCACATCTCTAACATCCCGGCGGATCACATCCGCTTGGGGAAGGGGTGGATGCTTAGTGTAGATGCGGTGGCCGTCGCCGACGGCGAAAACCCATTGTCGGCACGTCCCGATCAGGGGTCCCGCCATTCTCTCTCACAAAGCCGGTGAGGTTGCCTTCGTCCCTTGCTCACTGCCGCGACGTGGGCAGTTGCCGACTCCCGCCGCCCTCCTCAAGGTTGAGCTACGTCCCTCAGGTACAACTCCCTTTACAGCCGGCTTGCACCACTGCTCTAGCTACCCACATCACTCCCTATGGATATTTCTCTACTTCTTTGCCCCGCACATACCTCTACTGGCTTCTATGTACTGTATTTGTGATGAGTTTATGTCTCATCAACTAGTCCCAGTAATCTTATTCTAATCACGCTTCTTCAATTTCTTTGCCAAAGGGATGCTCATCTCGATTTTGGTGAAACTGCACAAAATGATCTGATGGTCAAAAGGTTGCAAACTTCATTTATTAGGAAGCTCGAACATTGCCAGCAAATTGAAGCCTGTTCAGGGTTCACGGTTCAAGGGCTAGGGACTGCATGGATCATTTTTTTCTTTAGCTGCCTCTGCTCCAAAATAAGTGTCAACTTTAGTAGTAGTACAACTTTGTACTAAAGTTGGCACAAAGTTGAGACACTTATTTTGGAACGGAGGGAGTACATATTTCCTATGATCTGTCAATCATTGAGATGCAATAGCATGCATGTTAGTCTCCTTTGTATTTGATGAAATGTTGCAATGGGCAACCTTGGACGCAAGATACATGTAACAGAAGCTGGAAGCTTCATAGCATTGTACAAATTTATCTCGCTGGTAAATTACAGTACATACTATACTAGTACTTCCTCCATTCCTAAATATAAGTCTTTGTAGAGATTTCACCATGAACCACATGCGGATGTATATAGATGCATTTTAAGTGTAGATTCATTCATTTTGTTCCGTACGTAGTGGAATCTCTACGAAGACTTATCTACTAGTAATAGCTAGCCCCCACTACTAGGAATTCTCTATCCCCTCCTTGAGCCACATCATCAAAATTGATGTAGTTGTTAGATGAAGTAAATCAGTCCATAATAGCCGTCTAATCTAGACGTTGAGAGGCTCCGCACTAAGCCACATGCAAGCATGCAGAAATACCGTGGCACATGCATGTGAGTGGGTTTTAAATCATATCAACATGTCTGCATGCAAGCATGCAGAGGTAGCATGCATGTAAGTGAGATTTTAAGTCCCATTAACATGTCAAAAAGAAAAATATAATCCCATTATGCAGTAGGAGTTGGCTGATCTTTTTTCCTTACGTGGGATGATCTAAATGATGATGGGAGTTTATTTAGTTTGGCTACCACATTTGTCATGCGGTTATAGATTTTTTTAGTTCTAGGAAATCGATAATTTTGTGCAGAGAGATATACCGTTGTTCCGCGGCAACGCGCGGGGACTCATCTAGTAATATTTAGGAACGGAGGGAGTACTATGTAAAGAGTTAGGTGTCGCACGGTGATAGTGTGAGGTGGGCCATGTAATCACTGAGCCTGCGTGTTTTCACTACTCTTGCACGCCTCCGCTGTAAGAATGGAGAAAATTGTAATCTAGTAGAAGTACCTCCTTGCGCCGAAAGCGTGGGACATCCAGCAGTCCTACCACCTCAGTATTAAAGACCAATGAGTCATCAAATCACATAGACCCAGCAGTAAGTTGGACGGACGAAGCAACCATCACTCTTGCGCCAGTGAGAGGTCGCGTCCGCTCTGCCCGGGCATGAATGCGGCACCGATTCTTTGGAGCGGCGCTGACCGTTTCGAGCAGGAAGCGCGCGCGGGCGATGGAGGGGCTTTGGGTGGGCCAGGCTGGTCAGGAGCGGGCGTGGCAGCTGTCCGCATGTCCCTACCGGACACGCCCGGAAACGAGAGGATGCACCGACTATCGCGGCTAAAATCGTACACTACACAACATCTCTCTATAGGAGTAGGTCGATCTGTCGCTCTCTCTAACACACACATGCTGTTAAACACACACACACACACACACACACACGCACACGCACGTACCTTGGTCCCGTTGAACCTTCTAACGTGACTTATTACACCTAGACGGAGGGAGTAGTAAGTATACGAGATACGGTGGCACATTGACTTAAGGCGAATACAAGTGCCCAAAATTTGTGTGCATGCTATAATAAGGATTCACTTAAAATAGTACATGAGCGAACAGAGGGATCAATTGGATAGTGTTCCTAAGCAGTTGGCGCTTTTAATTTTTCTTATTAATTTGTTTGTTTCACCCTCTGACTGGTGGGACCCAACGTACTATGTGGAGAGAGGTAAGGTGACTAAGGCTGCATTATTTCTGCACCACTTTGGATAGTCTTGCCACCAAAGCCACATGACACGATTATGATAGAAATCCCAATGACTACCAACACACACAAAAACACGGCATGCTTGTCACACGAATGCAGGAATGTATAAAAGGTTATTTCCCTCTTGTTGAACATAACGGGAGGGTTGTGTAGCTGGTTAGCCTGTTCGCTCATCAAACTTGAGGTCTCGGGTTCGATAACTACACTTGAGCATAATTTGTGCCAGGAGGATTCTTTGACTGGTCAAAATGTTTTCTACGGTTTGCACGCTTCACACACTCTCTCCAGTATATATATACACGCTGGAGCCTCAACGCTTGTAGTTGCTCTCTTCACACTCTCTCGCCCTCTCCCGCTGGAGCCTCAGCGCTTGTAGTTTCTCTCTTCACACTCTCTTGCCCTCTCCAGATCTAAACAAGACTTCGTTGGCCTCTCTCTCCCCTCACTGCTGCTCAAAGAGCTAGCAGGATTCGTCCGTCGGGAAGTGAAGGAGGCTTAACGTTGTCGCCGTCGGCGAGGGACTACCGGCGCAGCTGTTCACTTTCCACCTAGCGGCAGCGTGGGAGGGCCTCCGACCCCTTCTTCTTCGTCGCCATCCCATCGCCCACCGAACTACGCCCCAAGAACCTTATGGTATAATTTACTTACTCCACATGCATTGCTCTAGCTGCATGTATACCATGAATCTAGGACGTGGTTCAAAGAGGAAAGGAGTGGGGGAAGTAGTGCGAAAAGTTGTATATAGCATGAATCTAGGACATGGTTCAAAGAGGAAATGAAGGGGAAGAGTTGTATAGCATGAATCTAGGATGTGGTTCAAAGAGGAAAGGAATGGGGGAAAGTAGTGGGGAAAGTTGTATCGCATAAGTCTAGGACATGGTTCAAAGAGGACAGGAAGGGGCGAAAGTACTAGTTCAAAAAGGAAAGGAAGGGACAAGGCTGTAGAGTTTGAGCAGGACTAGATTTGCTGTGCTCACATAGGGAAAGGTGTCTAAAGATAACAAAACTGGGACCAACACAAATATGCTCCTTGGTTGTTTGTTCTTTGTTGCAATAGACTGTGCATGACCACAATACATCGGTAGATGCACATGGTGTTGGTGTGTCCACTGTCCCGTGCAACTCATTAGTTGTTGTTAATCTAAGGCCCTGTTTGGCTAAAAACTCCCTAGTCCCTACCTGCTTGGTTCCAGGGACTAAACATGGACTGGAGGTTATTAAATGACATGCTAAAAGACCATGTTACCCCTAGTAATGAACTAATAGAGACAAGGTGCGATGCGTAGCAGGGGCAACTGTTGGAAAAAGTCCCAAAAAGACTCCCTCGGGGTCTTCTTTCTTTAGTCCCAAATTCCTACTTTTAGTCCCTAAAAGTCCCTCCTGTTTGGTTTAGATGGGACTGACACGGAGTTTTTTTAGTCCCTACACCAAAATGTCCCTGTAAACAAACACCCTCTAATAATGCCGCTGGAAAATTGATGCAATGCCATAGTTAAAAGCAAATTACATGTTTAACGAATTTTATTGTTAATATAATATCTATGTTAATATTAATCAATGCCACCGTTTGAGAAATGCTACTGTCTTGCTTTCTTTCCCATTTAGATAAGGTAGATGCTCCTTTTTGTTGGCTTCTGTGTCATCCACCGTTATTGACCACTAATTGTTTCCTTTGCACCTCTGTGTAAACAGGGTTATCTACTTCACCTCGTTGCCATTGTGACCTTTTGTTGCACTGCACAAAACACTTTTGTTTTAAGAGTGTTTTGTGCAGTTTAACCAAAATGTCACACCGATAACGTTGCTTGATTGCTTGATCTTAGTGGAACTGCACAAGAGGAGATCTTGCTTCCTATCCGTTAAGGTGAATTTGGTTCAGATCTTCTTCTTGTGAGTTGTTCGAATTCCGCATCATGAGAGGTCAGTACTAGTCTTCTTTCACATGATTCTGCAGTGTGCTTTCATATGTTGTGCTACTTGTATAATAATGTTGCTTGATTTTAGTGAACTGCACAAATGGAGACAAGACTTCCAATCTGTATGTGCACCGTAATATCCCATTGAGGTAAGATAAGGATATTTCACAACTGCTGGCCTGTATTTTGCCACTTTCATCAGAAAATTAAGTTTAGTACTATACTTTTGCTCCCTAATTGACATGCCAAATCTTACATTAAAGGCAAAGCTTGTCTGTTATTGAACCAAGTGATGAAGGGGAAGAACAAGCGGAAGAAAAACAAAAATCAACTCCCGGTGCTGTAATGAAGCACTGGAACTGTGATGACACAAGTAATGATATAGTTTTGCATCTTAATTTATTGTTATGGCTGGAACGAGCAATTGTTTTGCCACTGATTTGATGCCACTCTTAATGTAATATGTAATTATCTCTACTTGTGCAAACAGGGATCTTCTTTGAAGATACCATATATTTTAGTGGAACTGCACCAGAAGATGTTGGAAACATTAAACTAATCGAGGAGTATATAGTAAGCATGGCCACCATCGTAGATAGCAACAGATGGTTCCGAAAAAGTGCTTCATCTGTATGCTCTACACAATAAGCCTCCTGACAAAGGTTGGTACTCGCCCACTGATTTCATCCATATGATTGAGCTTTGTCATCTCTATTGGTGTTGTGCTACTGTTTAGATACTGTCATGAAAAAGTGGTATTGTCCTTGAGAAGTGCTTCATCTGTGCTATTTTAAATATTTCCTTTCCTTTTTTTTCGAGCAAACAAGGATGCTAGCATTTAGTAGTCCTCTTGTCTTTGCACAACAGGATCATCTTCCTCTGAAGAAGAATATGGAGTACGTGAAGTGACTAGTTCCGATTATGCCTGGATGAAGAAGCCTTGTCTATCTTCTCATCAGAAGGAGCAGTTGAAGGATGGTTACATTACTCCCCATAATACCAAACTAACTTCAGCTCAGAAGGACTGACAAATCTCCATTTTTTGCTGTGATGCCCAAGTACAATGTTGTTCTAGGATTCTAAAAGTGTGCTCTACATGGACCATGTATGTGCTGTTGAAACTATCAATTCATAGTACAGTTTGCTTTATACTAATCACTTTTTTGTATTTGTGCAAATAGGGGTGCTCAGCTTGAATTCAATGGGAACTGCACAAAATGTTCATGAATACATCGAATCATTCATTTCCACCACAAGAAAGGAGGTGCCGATAAGTTCAAGGCGTTGCAACATATAAGGGCGAAATCATACAAGCTACGCACGAATTTGGTTGATTTTGGTGGAACTGCACAAAAAGAACAGCTGGTTTATTTAGCATGAGGTGCCATGTCAATGTCCGAACTGATGGCAAACCCTGCCCATTCCACAATCATAGGCATTTGATATTTTGGAACGGGACAACTTTGTCAAATTTTGCTCATTGATTTTAGCAAGACATGCGTTTGATATTTTCGAATGGGATGCCCTTTGCTGTCAGCAGCACCGATCAATTTTTTATTTATTCTTTAGTTGTGAAGTAAATATTGCCTCTGACATGTGAGTCGCTGAGATGCATAATCATCGATTGTTTTGAATGTTCTCTATGAATTGCCAGGCCTGTGTGTTTGATTGCAATGTACAGAAACGCTAAAAAGCTGCTCAAACTCTTTCTACTCCTTCTGTTCCTTTTTACTTCGCACATTGTGAAAGTGCATACGTTTTTGTATAAGATTGGTCAAAGTAGAGATACTTTGACTGCAGACAAAACTTGTATGCAGACTAGAAAGGACCGGAGGGAGTACATGTGAAACTGCTGCAAACGAGGTGATCACCCTGGGAATAATTCTAGTACGTATTGTTTTGCATGTTCATCCAATGCCAGTGATACAGGAATTCGAACTAATTGAAATAAATTCATTCATACACGGTCGGATTTCATATAAACATGCCGGATTTCATTACATTTCATACATTCTTCAACTAAAAAGGGGTGCGTTGGAGGTATAATTAATTAACCGAAGCTACCCACCTGTGTCCCGCTGAGCCGAACAGAAGCTTCAGTGACTTAACTGCAGGTGCAGTTGCATAACTGACATGTGGCCTGTTGGGCCAACGTGTCAGTCAGCCAACTGCACCAGCAGTTAAGTAGAAGCAGCGTTCTTCTCCAGCGCAGCTCTCCGACTCCACGTCCCAGCCAAGAAGCTAACCGTCCGTCAATGGTCAACCCGCCTAGATTGGCTTCAACCGGAGGGTAGCAGCGGTGGCCTTACTTGGTCCCGAGCGGTGGTGACCTACCGTGTTCTACTCTTCCTCGTTTTTTGTGTGGTGTGGCCTCGTTAGCAGCGGGGTGGGGCCTCGGCGGAGCCGGCGATGTCCTCTGTCTCGTTGCCGGCGGGCGGCGCCTCAGCGGAGCGGTGGAAATCCTCACCCACGTTGCTGGCAGGGTGGGGCCTCGGCTGAGCCGGCGATGTCCTTTGCCTCGTTGTTGGTGGGGTGGGGCCTCGGCGGAGCCGGCGGTGTCCTCTGCCTCGTTGTTGGCATCGCGGGGCCTCGGCGGAGCAGGGCCTCGTCGACGCCAGCGGAGCGGGGACTCGTTGGAGCCGGCTTTGTCCTCTGCCTCGTCCTCGTTCTCGCCAAACAGTGCCTCACCCATTTCATCACCCTCTTTGCTAGCCTCTTTGTAGGCGGCCACAGCCTCCGCCACCGGCATGCGGTACCGCCAGCGCTTGAGGCGGCCCTTGCGGGCGGAGCGGTACGAGTCGAGCAGGGCCTCCTGCTCCACCCGCTCTGCGGAGATCTGCTCCTCTGCCTGCAGGTGCTCCTGGAGGAGATGGTGGTTGTAGGCGGCATCGGCCTGCGCCTCCCGAAACTGCTCCTCACGCATCTGCCTCACCCTGTCCATATATAGGGCACGGGCCTCGCCGATGGTCATGGTGCAATGCACCGGCGAGGATGGCGCGGAGGAGGGGGTTGGCGCCGGATCGTCGACTACCATGTTCTGCATTGGGACGTCATCGTCCTCCGGCTGCCTGCCGGCCAGCCGGTCAGCAGCAATGGCTGCCATCTCCTTGTGATCCATCGTCCGCTCGTCTCGAAGAGCGCTGGAGCGCGAGGAAGCCATGGTGGGCAGTTGTGGTGTGGATAGGAGAAAGGGAACGGATGCGGATGACAGCGGCTATGGCCGGCACAACAGTTTATATAGCAATGGTGGGTGGGCGGAGGGACGGACGTGTGGCGCCGGAGTAGCTGCCTCGGCAACCGCGTATCATTATGTGGGCGGCAGATGGACGGACGGACGACACTTGTGTTGTTTGAAGGCGGAGCAATCGCCTGCACTGTGAAGCGGGGCGAGCGGCGCTGACTGTTTTGGGCGGAAAGCGCGCGCGGGCGAGGAGATGACTTTACTTGGAGAGGATGACAATGGGGACCCACCAGGTCTATAGCCTCACGTACGCAAGTGCCTCCTTATTATATATATATATGTGTGTGTGTGTATAAATATATATATATATATATAACTATAATTTATTTTGCTTCCTCCTAGTTTCTTGACATCACGGTCCCACACCATTGTCAACCAATGTAGTAGTCAATAAACAAGAGAATTGCACAAGAAGCGGCCGACAGCTGGGACCAAACAGCTCGAGCAGTATTTGTGTTTTTGAGGTGTGAGCACTACAGAGTTTTTCGATGTTTAGCCCAGATATTAATTTTTCTCCTCTGAACAACAACGAAAATATCGCTGCAGGTATTAACTGGGCGGGCTGTGGCCCGTCTAGCCCAGGCCAGATATCCAGCCCAGGCCAGATATCCAGCCCAGATATTAATTTTTTTTCAAGGTGAAAATGGCTAGCCCAGCTATACTTTTTTTAAGGAATACCAGGCAAGGTCAAGTTGTTATTCTCCGCCCCGCTGGGCTGCAAATCTTTCCTAGTAGGGATGCATTAGGCTTAACAAGAAAATGGGCTTTAAGAAATAATAAATGGGATGTAATTATAAAAACTGGGCAGTAACCATAAAAAATGCACCAAACACATGATTACTTTATAAAATATTAGTTTTGGATATTGAAAATTTTAATTTCATTAATTGTTGCGAGCATAATGTTTCGTTGGATTTTTACGTAATATAAATCTATATTGAAATTGTATTTAATCTGACTAGAAATTTCGGGATAAAAATATTTCGGATCCCATCGAAATGTGGGAAATTTTATTGAATTCTGTTTTGAACGATTGGTTGAAATGGGATGTACTTTTAACAAACTGTAAATGGGCTGTAGTAAATTCCATTAGAATTCAAAAATGGGCTACACATTCTACAAATCTCAAATGGGCTATAAGTTCTCTTCCACACACTTCTGGCCTTACTAAGTTGTCGCGTCCCCTAAAAAACAGAGTTGACGTGTATGCAAGGCTTTGTCAACTTATAGTCAACACACGGTTCTAGCAGCAGTGGCCGTTGGATGTCCATCCAACGGATGCCGTGCTTCTTCTTCAATCTCGGATATTCTAGCTTCACCCGCCCCAAAAATGATTTGTCCCCCTGACATCTGGGGCACACCGTTTCGGAAGCTGATCTGTGGGCCTACTAAGTTGACGTACCAAGGCCTTGGTCAACTTAGTCAATATAAACGATTCTAGCTGAAGTGACCATACGATGTCCATCCAACGGCCATCGTGCTTCTTCAACCTCTGGTCTTCTTGCTCCAGCCGCCCAAAGCAGCGCCGGTCATGCCGCCTGCTCCTGCCTCCCGTGGCCGGCTGTGCTGCCGCGGAGGCCTCACCACCCCCTACTACTCCCACCGCTGGCCAGGCCATCCCTCCACTCACCCACACCCCTGTTATTCTGCGGCGACGGTAGCGCAGCCGAACGAGTGAACCCTCGTACTCCTCTCCACGTGTGCATCCACTGCCGCGTCTTCCTGGCTCCGCGTTGTCCCCTTCCTAGGCCTCGCCGTCGTCCACCGCCCTGGTTCTCTCGGCGCGACGTGGTCAACATGGTCAAGGAACGACTTCCATCAGACATGGACTGAATGTGGAGAGGCTGACAGTTGGGTCCACGGCAGCCACAAGGAAGTGCCTCCTTATTACGCGCAAAATAATTATTCCTCCACCTGACAGCGGGGACCGACCGGACGGGCCACCGTATTTCGCGAAAAAATGATTCGCCCCCTGACTGCTGGGACCCAAGAGCTACATCTTCGCACGCAAGGAAGTGAGTCCGAAAAAAACGATTCGTCCCCCTGACTGCTGGGCCCACCAGCTACATCTTCGCACGCAAGGAAGTGCGTCCGAAAAAAAACGATTCGCCCCCGACTGCTGGGACCCACCAGCTACACCTTTGCACGCAAGGAAGTGCGTCCGGGCAAAAAAAATAATTCGCCCCCCTGACTGCTGGGACCCAGCAGCTACACCTTCGCATGCAAGGAAGTGCGTCCGGGCAAAAAAACAAAACGATTTGCCCCTTGACTACTGGGACCCACCAGCTACATCTTTGCAGGCAAGGAAGTGCCTGACAGTAGGGACCCACCTGGTCGAAGCATATGTAGCATTGTCATTCTGGTCGCGAACGTGTACGTACATACTGGTCGATGTAGAGGCGCGCACGTGTCATAGTAGAGGCGCCCACGTAGCATGTACACATACGTACATCGGCCAGGGTGCAAGAAAGAAAATACGGCCACGTATGTGTACATACGGGTAGGGTCTCGAACGCCTACTTGCGCATATGTACGGCCAGGGCTCGTGTACATGGCTTGGTCGGAACGGAGAAACAGCGTCGTCTCGTGTTCATGGGGAGGCAACGGAATGCGTCGTGTTCATCGGGAGGCAACGGAATGCGTCATGTTCATCGGGAGGCAATGGAATGCGTCGTGTTCATCGGGAGGCAACAGAACGCGTGGGAGCCAACCGGCTGGGTCAGAACGGAATGCGTGGTCGTGTTCATCGGGAGGGCTTGGACGGAGCAGGCGATGGAAACGAGGCCTGGCGTACTGCAGAACAGAGGAAATGGACCTCCTACGGTCGAAAGGGGGTCCTGTTGATCGGGAGCGGTGTGGCGTACCGCAAAATGGAGGAAACGGACCTCCTACGGTCGAAATGGGGGTCCTGTTGATCAGGAGGGGTGTGGTGTACCGCAAAACGGACGAAATGGACCTCCTACGGTCGAAATGGGGGTCCTGTTCATCTGGAGGGGTGTGGCGTACCGCAAAACGGGACTCCACGGGATACTGTTCATCTCCACCATCGACCTCCTCCAGCCTCCATGGGCTACCGTCGACCTCCTCCAGCCTCCACGGGCTCCTGTTCATCCAGCCTCCACCGCGCGCTACTCCACCGGCTACTGTTCAACCACCCCTCCACGGGCACCCCTCCACCATCTACTATTCATCCAGCCCTCCACACCACAGGGTCCTGTTCATCCAGAGGCAACGCCACCGCTCACTGTTCATCCAAAACCCCCCGCAACGCTCACTGTTCATCCCAGAGGCAGCATCAATCAGCTTCAGTTAGCAGCAGTAGCGAAGGAATCGCTCGATTGGGTTCAGTTAACAGCCATAGATCGATCGCTCGGGTTCAGTAAAGCGTAGCCTATAGTGCAATCGCTCGGGTTCAGTTAGAGCCCAACGCCTCGCTCGGGTTCAGTTAGAGCCAACGCCTCGAACACACGCGCGTACGTGTACGAGAGAAACGTGCATCACTCGGCCCCCGACCTCCCACCTTAACCGGGAACTGTTGGAAATATGCCCTAGAGGCAATAATAAATTGGTTATTATTATATTTCCTTGTTCATGATAATCGTTTATTATCCATGCTAGAATTTTATTGATAGGAAACTCAGATACATGCGTGGATACATAGACAACACCATGTCCCTAGTAAGCCTCTAGTTGACTAGCTCGTTGATCAATAGATGGTTACGGTTTCCTGACCATGGACATTGGATGTCGTTGATAACGGGATAACATCATTAGGAGAATGATGTGATGGACAAGACCCAATCCTAAGCCTAGCACAAGATCGTGTAGTTCGTATGCTAAAGCTTTTCTAATGTCAAGTATCATTTCCTTAGACCATGAGATTGTGCAACTCCCGGATACCGTAGGAGTGCTTTGGGTGTGCCAAACGTCACAACGTAACTGGGTGGATATAAAGGTGCACTACAGGTATCTCCGAAAGTGTCTGTTGGGTTGGCACGAATCGCGACTGGATTTGTCACTCCGTGTAACGGAGAGGTATCTCTGGGCCCACTCGGTAGGACATCATCATAATGTGCACAATGTGACCAAGGAGTTGATCATGGGATGATGTGTTACGGAACGAGTAAAGAGACTTGCCAGTAATGAGATTGAACAAGGTATCGGGATACTGACGACCGAATCTCGGGCAAGTATCGTACCGATAGACAAAGGGAATTGTATACGGGATTGATCGAATCCTTGACATCGTGGTTCATCCAATGACATCATCGTGGACCATGTGGTAGCCAACATGGGTATCCAGATCCCTGTGTTGCTTATTGACCGGAGAGTTGCCTCGGCCATGTCTGCATGACTCCCGAGCCCGTAGGGTCTACACACTTAAGGTTCGATGATGCTAGGGTTATAGGGAATAGATGTACGTGGTCACCGAATTTTGTTCGGAGTCCCGGATGAGATCTCGGACGTCACGAGGAGTTCCGGAATGGTCCGGAGGTAAAGATTTATATATGGGAAGTCATCATACGGTCACCGGAATAATTCGGGGGGTTACCGGTATTGTACCGGGACCACCGAAGGGGTTCCGGGGGTCCACCGGGAGGATCCACCTGCCCCAGAGGGCCCTATGGGCTGTGTGTGGAGAGGGACCAGCCCCTTAGTGGGCTGGGCGCCTCCCCCCTAGGGCCCATGCGCCTAGGGTTTGGGGGAACCCTAAAGGGGGGCGCCCCCCTTGCCTTGGGGGGCAAGGCAACCCCCCTGGCCGCTGCCCCCTCCTCAGATTGGATCTGAGGGGGCCGACCCCCCTCTCCCTTGCCCCTATATATATGTGGGGGTGGGAGGGAAGCCGCACCGAATTTCTGGCGCAGCCCTCCCCCTCTCCCAAGTCCTCCTCCTCTCCCGCGGTGCTTGGCGAAGCCCTGCTGGATTGCCACGCTCCTCCTTCACCACCACGCCGTCGTGCTGCTGCTGGATGGAGTCTTCCCCAACCTCTCCTTCTCCCCTTGCTGGATCAAGGCGTGGGAGATGTCACCGGGCTGCACGTGTGTTGAACACGGAGGCGCCGTTGTTCGGCGCTTAGATCGGAATCAACCGCGATCTGAATCGCTGCGAGTACGACTCCTTCATCCGCGTTCTTGCAACGCTTCCGCTTAGCGATCTACAAGGGTATGTAGATGCACTCCCCTTCCCCTTGTTGCTAGATTACTCCATAGATTGATCTTGGTGATGCGTAGAAAATTTTAAATTTCTGCTACGATCCCCAACAGTGGCATCATGAGCTAGGTCTATGCATAGTTTCTATGCACGAGTAGAACACAAGTTGTTGTGGGTGTCGATTGTGTCAATTTACTTGCCGTTACTAGTCCTATCTTGATTCGGCGGCATCGTGGGATGAAGCGGCCCGGACCGACCTTACACGTACTGTTGGGGATATTACTACTGGGCGTAAACCGGCCTATCTGGCCCGGGTCAACTTCATCAGTAGTTAAGTATGTTAAAGCCCATGAAGGTAGATGAGGGTTTAAAGCCCATGATCGGTTTAAGGCCTGTAGCCATAAACCGGCGTCGGTATGTAAACTTGTATTGTAAGTTAGGAATAAGTAGAGACCAAACCGAACACGTATATGAGCCGGTGTTGGGACTCTGTAAACTGACGGGGGTCACCCATGTATATAAGGGGACGACCCGGCGGTGGTTCAAGGACAACAGACAACAACTCGAGACTTAGGCGAAGCTTGTTTGCTCCCTAGTCATCGAAACCCCATCAATTCCATCACAACTAGACGTAGGCTTTTACCTTCATCAAAGGGGCCGAACTAGTATAAACTCTCTTGCATCCCTGTGTCCGCTTTAACCCCTTCAAGCTAACCCGTTACGATGGCTCCACGACTAAGTCCTTTCTCTAGGACATCTGTCGTGACAAAACCATGACAGTTGGCGCCCACCATGGGGCCATCGCATGATGGTTTCAAGTTCTTGGAGGGCCGCTTTAAAGGACTCGAGGGCTACGTTGTGGGCCGGATGACTAAGAGTCATCGCGGCAAGCTCTACATCGATGATGCAGGCTGGGGCCCTGAGGCCGGCTCAGTTGAGTACGGGTACCAGGTCCCCTTTGGTGGTATACACGTTTTCATCGGCAAGATAGGTGAACCATGCCCTGAGCCGGACATCTGCACCAACCTCGTCAAAACGGCTCAGCGTGCGTGATCCGCCCGGATTAAACTAGCCGTGAAGCATGCCTTCATGGGAGTCATCCACGGAGGAAGTTATGAGGATGGATCGGAATCTTGCGGCGAGACCGTCGTGTATTCCGGTGACGAGTCATCAACCGGAGAAACCGAATCTCTATATCAGCTACAAGATGGCCAGATTGGGGGCTGTTCCGATGGCGACAGTATTCTGGACCCCTCTGATCTACCCAACCGAGTTGGAATATTCATGTCCGGCACACAAGCAGCGCTTCATTCTTCGACCGCTGCGCCAATAACCTCCGGTTCAGTAGCGGCGACGGCTGCCGGGGCAGGAAGCTCTGTACGCCCGCCGGCTCAAGTTCTATCAGATCTATTTGATGCATTGGCTGTGCTTATGGCAGAAGCTAACCCGGCGGATCAGGACGTCCACAACGCGGAGATTGCAAAGGTGAAGGAACAGATCACCCAGGCCAAGGCGGACCTAGCAGCTGAGAATGCCAGGATGACCGCAGAGCGGGCCGCTTTAGACGCACAAGCCTACAGGCTCATGTTGGACCAGAATGCGTCGCGTGAAGTCATGAAGAGGAAGTACCGATCCCGTCTGCCTTCGGTTTTCGAGGCTAGAGACCTTTTCAACACCCCAGGAGCAGGAACCAGTGATCCGCTGGAGGTAAATCGGGCGGAAGCTCCTGGGACAAGCGCGCCGGTTCAGCCCCGTCTGATGGATCTGCCTCGTGAAAAAACTGTTATACCTCAGGCTGTTTCAACACCACCGGGTCACTACTCCAACCCGATAGACAATCTCGTTGCCGCTGCTGCACGGTTGGAGGCCATTCTAATTGAAGGTGACTCGCCGCAGGCGGTAGAGACGCGACGGGTCAAGGAGCTTCTTAGGACAGCTTTGGTCCAACAGGAAGCATACTCGTACAGCCGCGACCGGATCCACTCGACCCCTCGTCCAAGCCGGAGCTATAGCAGGCGTATGGATGAACCGGCAGTGTCAAGTATTGAACGACGTGGAGCACCCCGCGGCAACAACCCGGTGGGTGGTGCTGATAACGCTCAGGAAGTGGTGGACCGGGCCCGAGCGTGCAGGGAGGCCGAGTTAGCTGCACAGTATCAGGCTCGGCATCTTACGCCGGTCCATCTAACTATCTCGGTCGAACCTGGTGTTACTTCTAGTTCTTTGGGGGTGCCTTGCCTTGTCCCCGCTTTACGCAATGTGCGCCTGCCCAAGGATTTCAAAGGCCCGCGCAAGGTACCAAATTACACGGCAGATCAACCTCTAGAGACATGGGTGGAGAGCTATGAGATGGCCATGGAAATGCTTGATGTGGATGATGCGGCATGTGCGAAGTACTTCACCATGATGCTCGAAGGAACGGCCCGTACTTGGTTAAAAAGCTTACCGGCCAATTCTATCAGTTCATGGGCCCAATTACGAGCTTGGTTTATCAGTAAATTCAAGGATACATGTAAGCAGCCTATGTCGATAGTGGACTTAGCTGCCTGTGTCCAGGAGGAAGGAGAATCGACGACTCATTGGGTGCGCCGGGTCTCACAAGTTCTGCATTCATCAGACCGCATCAATGCTGACACCGCGGTTATAACCCTAGAAGGCAATTGCCAGTTTGGGCCCCTAAATCTGAAATTAGGACGGATGAAGCGCCATTGCACTGACATGGGGACCCTCATGGCTGCCTTGGTAAAGTATGCTGATTCTGATAGTACCAAGGATCTCGAGTCTGATGATGACAAGACAGGGAAGGGAAAGAAGAACAACAACTCCAAAGGTCAACAACACCACTCGGCAGGTAACGGTAACGGAGGTAAGCATAAAGCGGATGGCAACATGGACTTCGTGGCTAATACCAACGCGCAGGACAAGGGTCAGCGACGCAAGGGTAAACCGCCGAATCGCGGTGGAGCGCCTAACCCTAACCCGGACCGCTTAAATTATCAATTGAACCAGCCCTGTCCAAAGCATGGGACGAAGGAGGTGCCAGCAAACCACCTTTGGAAGGATTGCTTCATTATGTAGGAGTTCAAGAATTCTAATGCTTTCCGGTATGATCACGGCTTCGGTGATGGCTTAGGATCCGGGCTGGGATATGGAGGAGGAAATTCCGGTTCAGGATTTAATGGTAGTCCGGGCGGACATAACAATCAAAATAATCAGAACAACCAGGGTGGTTACAACCAGCAGCAGCAACAGTCGGGTTACCAGAGCAACCCAAAGCAGTTGAATAGTGGGCAATACCATGTTTTCACCACTAGCTTGGACAAGCGAGACCGGAAGGTTCAGAGGCGGGCAGTCAACTCTGTTGAACCGGCCGTGCCCCGTTATCTACGTTGGTCTGAACAGCCAATCATATGGAGCAGAGAGGATCACCCTCCCTAGGTTGATAATCCGGGTTAGTTGGCTCTGGTGGTGGCACCTCAGGTGGGAGGTTACAAGTTCACCAAGGTGCTCATGGATGGAGGGAGCAGCATTAATATCTTGTACTATGAGACCTTCCGTCGTATGGGAATAACAGATAAAAATCTCAAACCGTCCAATACGGTGTTCCACGGTGTGGTACCTGGCAAGTCAGCATATCCAGTTGGTAAGATAGCTCTGGAAGTGGCTTTTGGAGATGATCATGATTCCAGGTCGGAAATATTGACGTTTGAAGTGGTGAAAATCCAAAGTCCATATCACGCCCTGTTTGGGCGACCGGCCTACGCCAAGTTTATGGCACGACCCTGTTATGTGTATTTGCAGCTCAAGATGTCAGGTCACAAGGTGACAATAACGGTTCACGGAAGCCGTAAAATCGCTTTGGAGTGCGAGGAAGGAGATGCGGCCTACGCAGAGTCAGTTTGTGCAACCGAGGAGCTGAAGTATTATAAGGACAATGTTGATCCGGCGGACATGACTCCATTAAAGAAGCCAACTACGGAGCATGATCCGGCCCTGAAGTTCAAATCGGCAGCTGAAACTAAGCTTGTTGACTTCGTGCCTGGCGATTCGTCCAAGTAGTTCAGCATCAGTGCCAACTTGGATCCGAAATAGGAAAGCGCGCTCATCGAGTTCATCCGTGAGAATCGGGACATTTTTGCATGGAATCCCTCTGACATGCTAGGTGTACCGAGGCAACTCGCTGAGCACACCCTTAATGTGGATCCTAAATACAAACCGGTGAAACAGTTCCTCCGCCGGTTTAACGAAGAAAGACGCAAGGCGATTGGAGAAGAGGTAGCCAGGCTCTTAGCAGCTGGCTTTATTATTGAAGTTTTCCACCCTGAGTGGCTTGCCAATCCGGTGCTAGTCCTTAAGAAAAACGGCACCTGGCGCATGTGTGTGGATTACACAGATCTTAATAAGGCTTGTCCAGCAGATCCTTTTGCCCTCCCCCATATTGATCAAATTATTGATGCTACGGCGGGTTGTGAGCGTTTGAGTTTTTTGGATGTATATTCTGGCTATCATCAGATCAAAATGGCAGTTAAGGACCAGGAGAAGACGGCATTCATAACTCCCTTTGGAGCCTTCTGCTATGTGTCTATGCCCTTTGGGCTCAAGAGTGCCTAGGCAACTTATCAATGGTGTGTACAAAATTGTCTTCACAAGCAGATTGGCCGTAATGTACATGCTTACGTAGATTATATCGTGGTTAAGTCAAGGGAGAAGGAGACTCTGGTTGACGACTTGAAGGAAACCTTTGATAACCTGAGGACATACAAGATGATGCTTAATCCGGCCAAGTGTGTCTTTGGTGTACCGGCAGGCAAGTTATTGGGTTTTCTGGTGTCCAACAGGGGAATCGAGGCTAATCCGGAGAAGATCACAGCCATCACCTCCCTGGCTAAACCGAAGTGTATCAACGATGTTCAACGCCTGGCAGGCCGGATTGCCGCGTTAAGCCGGTTTATCAGCCGCCTTGGTGAGAAGGCAATCCCTTTGTATCAGATGTTGAAGAAGATGGATCAATTCGTCTGGAGTTCTGCTGCCGACAAAGCATTTGAGGACTTAAAGCGGCAATTGGCCAATCCGCCTGTGCTCGCCGCTCCCATGGACAAGGAGCCATTGCTGCTATATGTTGCTGCTAATGCTCGTGCGGTCAGTGTAGCTATTGTGGTGGAGCAAAAAGAGTAAGGCAAGGAGCATCTGGTTCAACGTCTAGTCAATTATATCAGCGAGGTGCTCATTGAGTTCCAAGCAAAGGTATCCGCATTGGCAGAAGCTGGTATATGGAGTTTTTATGGCAAGCCAGAAGCTCAAGCAATACTTCCAAGGGCACCCCATTACGGTGGTCAGTTCTGCTCCCTTGGGGGATATCATCCAGAACCGGGAAGCGACTGGCCGGATTGCCAAGTGGGCTATAGAGCTTGAGCCGCACTGGTTGAAGTATGTGCCTCGGACGGCGGTTAAGTCTCAAGCACTTGTTGATTTCATCAATGATTGGACGGAACTGCAAGCACCGGAAGAAAAGCCGGATCATACTATTGGACCATCCATTTTGACGGATCCAGGCAATTGGAAGGCTCGGGGGCTGGAGTCGTATTAACTTCCCCACGAGGTGATAAGTTTTGTTACATTCTCCGCTTAATGTTCCCTTGTACTAACAATGCAGCTGAGTATGAAGCCTTGCTCCATGGTCTCCGGATGGCTAAGGAGATGAATCTAAGTCGAGTTAAGTGCTTCGGTGACTCGGACCTCGTGGCTCAACAAGTATCTGGCACTTGGGATTCCAAGGACCCACTCATGGCAGAATATCGTCGTGAGGTGGATATTATTGCAGGTCACTTTAAAGGCTATCAGGTGGACCACGTGGACCAACGGAAGAATGAAGCGGCGGACGCTTTAAGCCGGCTGGGCTCTTAGCGCAAACCGGTCCCGCCCAATGTTTTTCTAGATGTGCTGCACAACCCGTCGGTCAAGCTCCCTGGTGAAGCGAATTTGGCTATTCCTGATCCGGAGGCTCAATTGGTGGCAGCTCTTCATGTCATTCCGGATTGGACGCTTCCTTACCTGGCGTACATGAACCGGGGCGAGTTACCAGAGGATGAGACTCTGGCCCGACAGATAATCCGGCGGTCCAAGTCCATGACTATTGTCAATGGCGAGTTGCATCATTGCAGTGTATCAGGGGCATTTCAACGCTGTGTGTCTCCTGAAGAAGGCTGTGAAATTTTGCGTGAGATCCACGAAGGAGATTGTGGTCACCATGCCGGTTCAATATCTTTGGTGGCTAAAGCGTTTCGCCATGGCTTCTATTGGTTAACTGCTCATGCTGATGCGGAAGATCTGGTCAGACGATGTGACGGTTGCCAAAAGTTTTCAAGACGTGCTCATGTGCCGGCTCAAGAATTGAGAATGATTCCAATTACTTGGCTGTTTGCGACTTGGGGGCTGGATATGGTTGGGCCTTTCAAAAGGTCCAAGGATAAGAAGACCCACCTCCTGGTGGCGGTTGACAAGTTTACAAAGTGGGTGGAGGCAGAACCTGTTAGCAAGTGTGATGCGGCCACGGCGGTTCAGTTCATCAAAAAAGTGATTTTCCGGTTTGGCTTTCCACACAGTATCATCACAGATAATGATACCAATTTGTCCAAGGGTGCCATGAAGGAGTTCTGCGAACGGGAGCACATCCGGCTTGACGTTTCATCAGTGGCACACCCACAGTCCAATGGTCAAGCAGAAAGGGCTAATCAAGAGATCTTGAGAGGCATCAAGCCCCGACTTATGGTTCCTTTGCAGAGAACACCAGGTTGTTGGGTAGAAGAGTTACCATCTATGTTATGGAGCATCAATACTACACCCAACAGATCAACAGGATACACACCGTTCCTCATGGTCTACGGAGCGGAGGCGGTTCTCCCCAGTGATATCCGTCATGACTCACCTCGTGTGGCGGCTTACGTTGAAGCGGAAAATGAGACAGCACGGCAAGACGCTTTGGACCTGTTGGATGAAGAATGTGACATAGCAGCCGCCCGCTCGGCAATTTACCAATAGGATCTTCGTCGTTATCACAGTCACCGAGTTAGAACCAGAACCTTTCAGGAAGGAGATTTGGTGCTTCGGCTCATCCGAGATCAGACTGATATGCATAAGCTATCCCCACCTTGGGAGGGACCTTTCGTGGTCAGCAAGAATCTGCACAACGGGTCATACTATCTGATCGATATTCGAGAGCATAAAGACTCACGTACATCAGAGGAGAAGACCAATAGGCCGTGGAACATAGCTCATCTTCGGCCTTACTATACCTGAGCCATTGGCTCTACTTATGTACATATTACGACGATGTATATATTATGATTAAATATGATAAACTGGAACCTCATCTAAAGTGGGGTATCTGTTCTTTTACATCATGTGTGGTTACACGGAGTTGTTCTAAAGCGGACTCCGGTTTACCCCTTGAGTTAGCTTTTCAAAGCATCATGTTATATCACTTGGGGGCTTGGTCGTGTCCGAACCAATGCAACACCTCTTGATAGGCGAGAGCCACCAGATCACTTGGGGACTTGGTCACGTCTGAACCAGTCACGCCTCTTGATCGGCCTAAGGCCACAGAATCACTTGGGGGCTTTGTCGAACCCGAACAATTGCCACGCCTCTTGATCGGCATAAATGCCACAATTTCATTTGGGGACCTGGCTGACTTCAACCATAGCTACACCTATCGGGAGCTTGGTCGTGTCCGACCATGGTAACGCCATCTGATCGGCTCAAATAAAGCCTCTTTTTGCAAACAGTTTTATCATTGCCTTTGCTTCACAATTTTCTTTGATAGATATTTCTTTCTTTTTGTTGCTTTTTTTAAACCGACAAAGTTTTATGCCGGTTCAAACTGTCAATTGACGGAACATGGTCCATTTTTAATCCGGAGACTATTTGCCCGGTTTGATTTTTTATTAAACATCCTATTACGGAGTAACACGGTGTTTTATTATAACCCGGCATGGTTTACATGGTAAACCGGCATTATATATATACAGGAGCTGCTATCTCCTCCAACAGTGTGGGTTTATAAACCTCCGCTTCAAGATTGGCCAATCCAACTTCATGCCCAATGATGGCAGGTATTATGTATCTCAAAGATTTGATCATATGCTTAAATTTCAGATATTTTGATTTCATATATGCAGACATCATACTCCGCCTGACGGTACAACCGCGGTGGCACTTTAAGATATTTTATATTGCAGAAAATACTTTGGAAAGTTCATCACCCAAAGGAAGAACAAGTTGCAGTAATTATGCACGAAGGCATATCAAAATCAAGAGTATCGGCTGGCCTATTACAAGGCAACACGGTGCCCAAAATAAGATCATTGTTTTTTCGCAAAGGAGAAGCAATTTAAACCGGCTTCCGCTTCAAGCTTGGTCACTAGCCTGGCCTGATGGTTGTGGGTCATCCCGCGCCGCTTCAACTTCAGCTTCTCTACCCAGCGGCTGGAAATCAACAGTTGTCCAGTCGATTCCCATTAATGCTTGAAAGACAGCTTCATCATGGATCAGCAATGACGGTTCAATATCGGGAGCATAAGTATGCTTACGGATTGGAGAGATAAGATTTTCCGCTTCAGGAATGGGTGCAACTACTCGCTTGTTTTGGTTGTCATATTGGGCTTGATAATGAGACAAGTCTGCTTCTTCAACCAATTGACAAGCTAGCGGACGCACCTCCCGGTTTATTACTCGCAGATCCGCTTCACTAAACTCTGACCCGTCTTCTTTCAAGCTGGGATAGCCCTGAGCCGCTTCAACAGGATCAAAATCCGGCACCCAAGCTTTTGCCCGGATTAAGGCATTGATCACACTGGTTCGAGCAGCAGATTTCTTCAGCTCTTCAACCCGGGCAGGAAGCATCGACAGTCTCTTCAGAGTGTCCCGAATCAAAGTGGGCGCCGAATTGTTGTGGGATGCAGTAGAGATGATCCGCTGTGCACCAGTGTACAGTTGTTCGATTAATATGTAGGCGGCTTTCAATTTCTTCCGCACATCTGACCCCAAGTGACCAATGTGTGTCCCTGAAATATTACAAAGGGTTAACAAACCGGTAGCTCTATAAGACAACCGAATCAATCCAGAAATCAAACCAGCTTACCAAAGATAGCAGCGGTCATGGCATGCACGTGCCACTTTATGCTGGTCAGTTCGTCCACCACTAGTTTTAGTGCAGCCTCGGCATCTTCTGCTCGTCTGGTTAAAGCGAATTTTTCAGTGGCCCAATCCGCCCGCTCCTTCTTGAAATCCTTCTTAAGCTGTTCCATGATGCTTAAGGCGCTGGTCAATTCCTCTTTTGCTTTTGAGGTTTTAGTCTATTGGGACTTCAGATTTTTTCTGGAGATCGGTGACTTGGTTTTGTTTTGTCTTCAGCTCAGCTTGCATACAGACAGTTATATGATTCAGCAAGCAGTACAAGAATTGAAGCACCAACCACATTACAAGTTATGCACTTGGCACTTGGGGGCTAATGCCTATTTGATCTTCATATTTCACTTGATTATAAAGTCCCAAGATCAATACAAGTATTCAACTTGGCACTTGGGGGCTAATGGCTATTTGCTCGAATAAATTCTGATGTTGCGATCTCAATTACTTAAAGTCCCAGTTTAACTCCACTAAGTTGAACCGGCCCTTGGGGGCTACATCAGTGAATTCTGAAGCATTGGGATTTATATTAGCAAGTCTCGGTTTGAATGAAGATTCTAAACCGGCCCTTGGGGGCTAGGAGAGTTAACAATATTGAAATATCCAATCAGGAAAAAGTACATGAACGTTACCTCAAATTTCTCTTTCATCATATTCACCAGACCAGCTTCATAATCACGGCTGGTATACAGCCGGTTCAGGTAGCCAGAATGAAGATCTTGGGCATTCAGAGCAGCATAGGTCGCCAAGTCAACATTCCACTTGCCTTTGCCCATGGCAGCAAATTCTTCTTGGGCGGTATGCTTGGATAAAACAATAGGATTGCTGGGCTCTGTACGGCCAATGCCAGTAATTACAACTTCATCATCCTTAGCATCACCGGTTTGCACTGGCGCAGTCGGTTTGTCAGCAGGCTAGGATGGACTGGTGGATCTCCCAAACCGGATGGGGCTTGTGGGCTGGTTGATAGGGCTTGAGGTGTCAATAGGCCTTTCTTCAGCAATAAAATCGTCATCCTGCTGTGGTGGATCATTGGGTATATCTTCAGGAATAGCTGCTTCAAGATCTGGTGTTTTACCCGGTTCAGGGACGGCGTCCTCCTCGGCCGCTTTATCCAGGCGAGCCTTCTTGCTCGGCCTAGGCTTGGCCCTGAAAGGAATAACAAAGTCAAATACAACATATGTTCCAAGGTGATGTACCAGAAATATTATGATAAGTATAGCTTACCCAAGCACCGTTTTGAGCAGTGGCAGCTGAGTACCTGATGACTCACCAGAGGATGAGTGGGAAGTAACCTGATAATCGGAGTCAGATGGATTAAGAGGTTGACGAAAACAGCCCGCTTTAGGACAAGCACTGACAAGCAAATTAGAGACCTCTGAACGGCGTTTCCGAACCGGACTGTTCGGTAAACCGGCGGAGGTAACTAACTGGCCGCTGTGCCGGGTTGTGCGGCGAGCTTCGTGCTGTTGGGTCTTCATAAGAAATTTGGGATCCAAGTAAGCAAGAGGATGAGAAAATTTAACCTTCCGGTTTGCCTGACGGATTTTTAGTGAAGGCAAAGGGTTTGAATCGGAAGAGAGAGTAATTACCTCTGCAGCATCAGCATGGCTGGCTTCGGCATCATCCTGACAAATATCATCATCAATAAGGCGTATGAAAAATAAGCCAAGTGAGTCAAGCTCTACCTCAAGGTCCGGATTACCCACATCATCATCAGGGGCCGGATCAGAAGATGCAGTGGTTTTCTTCTTATGAGCAGGTTGTTTCACGACTTTAGTCTTTGGCCGGGTTGGTCTTTCTGGTTTGTCTGTTTTCTCTGGCTTCTCCTGCGGAAGCTTCTTGCTCCAAAACGGATCATTGCCCTGTTTAAACAGACATTGATATTAAACAATGACCAGATATATCAATAACAGGTTCAGTAAAAAGAAAAATCAGGCTCTTACAGTTG
The DNA here is from genome assembly GCF_018294505.1 of Triticum aestivum. Classification (NCBI taxonomy): domain Eukaryota; kingdom Viridiplantae; phylum Streptophyta; class Magnoliopsida; order Poales; family Poaceae; genus Triticum; species Triticum aestivum. The sequence goes on from NC_057812.1 coordinate 144,156,488, forward strand.
CGGTTTGTTGGTGGCGCAGAAGGGAAGCAGGCCGGTTCGAGCACATATGTGTTTCGGTTCATTCAACATTTTATTCACAGCCTCTGTGATTTTTTCGTCGGTGAGCTGGATGTTAGCATGTCGTAGTGGGTCATCAACACAACTAGTATACTCGCACATCAAACCGGAGCGCTGACTAAGGGGCAGTATGCTCCACGATATCCAACAGCGAGCGAGATCAACCCCTATTAAACCGTTGGCCATGAAGGCTCTGAGCTTGGACAGTTGAGGAGCATATTTTCTTCTCTCCTTGGCAGTCAACCTTTGCGGAAAGGGGTGTGTATTGCTAAGCCGCTCCGGACGAAAGCCAGGCAAAGGATTTTCATCAGCAGGGGAGGTGTCTTTGCAATAGAACCATGTTTGATTCCACTCTTTGGGGTGGCTGTGCAGTTTGGCGTGAGGGTATGTGACCTCTTTCCTTTTCTGAATCGCCACACCACCCAATTCCGTATTTGAACCGTCAGTAAACTCAGTGCGGCGGTTTAGATGGAAACAGTCTCTGAACAACTCAACTGTGGGCTCCTCTTGAAAGAACACCTCACAGAGCACTTGGAAGTGACACATGTTTGTAATAGAGTTGGGGCCAGTGTCTTGTGGGTGGAGTTGAAAATTGGCTAAAACGTCCCAGTAAAATTTAGAACCAGGCGGCTTAAAGCCCCGGGCTAAGTGATCTACGAAAACGACGACCTCTCCTTCTTGAGGTGTGGGAGGGCATTCTTTGCCAGGGACCCTCCAATGGATGGTGTTTTTGCTGCCTAAAGCGCCGATCAGGACTAAATTGTTCAGTTGAGTCTCTGTGACGCGAGAAGGAACCCAGTTGCACTCATATACTTGCTTGGCCATGATGAAATCTACAAGATAGGTGATTTCGGTTCAAGAATGCATTGATTAAAGTACACTGGTATGTACAATGTTAAACCGGAGACAACTCTATCTAAACTGGAGTTTTATGAAGCAACAACATCTGGCGGTTCAACAAGGGGACTAATGGTATATACCGGTTTGGCTATTTTTTCCACAAAGTTAAACCGCCTGGTCTAAACATTGAAACAGTCGAGATTGCAGATGAGTAAGTATGCAAAAACAGGTTTCACAAGATTATACTACAGCGTTGGATCTGGAACATGTTCATAAAAGAGATAAAAATTCAAGGCCCAAAAGGAGCAGTACCGAATCAATGAGCCATCGCTACGGATAAGATCTATGGTCTTAATATGCGAAAGTGAAAACAGAGGGTAAAAACTACTGCTACACAAAAGCAAAGATTCATAGACTCGTCTAAAGATCTAGCATATGAACAAGGAGCAGGCGATGAACACTAGAGAGCATGGAAACCCTAGAACAGGTCTATAATGAAAAAGATAGAAGACTTACCGGAGCGGAGGAAGACGCGGAAGGTCGCCACGGTGCTCTGGTACGTTCAGGGTGATGTAGCGGCCAAGGTTGGTGCAGTAGTTGACGGCGGCGGCGGAGCTCCGAAGCTGGGCGACGCGAGGAAGACGAAGCAGAAGGGCACGAAGGGGAAAAAAGAAATGACCCTTTGGTCCTATTTATAAAGAAAGGGACATGTGTCAGGCGCAAGAATCAAGGGGCCGCGAATTTGGAAACGGAGCTGTCGCCTCGATTGTCGCAGATCTATTAAACAAGAAGGTATCATGGATAGTTTCTTTATGACAGATGACGTCACTCTGGTTTACAGCAATCAGAGAAGATCACATCACGACAGTTCACCAAACTACAAGAAGATGTTGAAGATGAAGTTTTTGCTAAAGGATTGACATGAACCTGTTCAAATCAATCTGGGGCCTAATGTTGGGGATATTACTACTGGGTGTAAACCGGCCTATCTGGGCCGGGTTAACTTCATCAGTAGTTAAGTATGTTAAAGCCCATGAAGGTAGATGAGGGTTTAAAGCCCATGATCGGTTTAAGGCCTGTAGCCGTAAACAGGCGTCGGTATGTAAACTTGTATTGTAAGTTAGGAATAAGTAGAGACCAAACCAAACACGTATATGAGCCGGTGTTGGGACTCTGTAAACCGACGGGCGTCACCCATGTATATAAGGGGACGACCCGACGGCGGTTCAAGGACAACAGACAACAACTCGAGACTTAGGCGAAGCTTGTTTGCTCCCTAGTCATCGAAACCCCATCAATTCCATCACAACTAGACATAGGTTTTACCTTCATCGAAGGGGCCGAACTAGTATAAACTCTCTTGCGTCCCTGTGTCCGCTTTAACCCCTTCAAGCTAACCTGTTATGATGGCTCCACGACTAAGTCCTTTCTCTAGGACATCTGCCATGACAAAACCACGACACGTACTCTTACGTGAGACAGGTTCCACCGACCGACATGCACTAGTTGCATAAGGTGGCTAGCGGGTGTCTGTCTCTCCCACTTTAGTCGGATCAGATTCGATGAAAAGGGTCCTTATGAAGGGTAAATAGAAATTGGCATATCACGTTGTGGTTTTGGCGTAGGTAAGAAATATTCTTGCTAGAAACCTATAGCAGCCACATAAAAATTTGCAACAACAATTAGAGGACGTCTAACTTGTTTTTGCAGCATATGCCTTGTGATGTGATATGGCCAAAAGGATGTGATGAATGATATATGTGATGTATGAAATTGATCATGTTCTTGTAATAGGAATCACGACTTTCATGTCGATGAGTATGACAATCGGCAGGAGCCATAGAAGTTGTCTTAATTTATTTATGACCTGCGTGTCAACTTAAACGTCATGTAATTACTTTACTTTATTGCTAAACTGTTAGCCATAGTAGTAGAAGTAATAGTTGACGATACGACTTCATGAAGACACGATGATGGAGATCATGGTGTCATGCCGGTGACGATGATGATCATGGCACCCCAAAGATGGAGATCAAAAGGAGCAAAATGATATTGGCCATATCATGTCACTTTTTGATTGCATGTGATGTTTATCATGTTTTACATCATATTTGCTTAGAACGACGGTAGCTTAAATAAGATGATCCCTCGCAATAATTTCAGGAAAGTGTTCCCCCTAACTGTGCACCGTTGCAATGGTTCGTTGTTTCGAAGCACCACGTGATGATCGGGTGTGATAGATTCTAACGTTCGAATACAACGGGTGTAAGCCAGATTTACACACGTAATACACTTAGGTTGACTTGACGAGCCTAGCATGTACAGACATGGCCTCGGAACACGGAAGACCGAAAGGTCGAACATGAGTCATATAGAAGATATGATCAACATGAAGATGTTCACCGATGATGACTAGTCCGTCTCACGTGATGATCGGACATGGCCTAGTTAACTCGGATCATGTATCACTTAGGTGACTAGAGGGATGTCTATCTGAGTGGGAGTTCATTAAATAATTTGATTAGATGAACTTAATTATCATGAATATAGTGTAAATTGTCTTTGCAAATATGTTGTAGATACATAGCTCACGTTGTAGCTCCCTGTTTCAATACGTTCCTAGAGAAAGACTAAGTTGAAAGATATTGTAAGCAATGATGCGGACTGGGTCTGTAGTCCGAGGAGTGTCCTCACTGCTACATAGAAGGCTTACGTCTTTGATGCACCGCTCGATGTGCAAACCCCTACAACGTCGTCTGTGGATGTTGTGAACACCTGACAGACACATCCTGATGACTACTTGATAGTTTAGTGCACCATACTTTACGGCTTAGAATCGGGATTCCAATGACGTTTTTAACGCCATAAGACATATGAGATGTTCCAACAGCTGAAATTGGGATTTCAGGCTCATGCCCATGTTGAGAGGTATGAGACCTGTGACAAGTTCTTTTGCCAACAACATGGAGGAGAATAGCTCAGCTAGTGAGCATGTGCTCAGAATGTCTGGGTGCTACAATCACTTAAATCAGGTGGGAGTTAAACTTCCAGATAAGATAGTGATTGATAGAGTTCTCTAGCAACTATCACTAAGCTACTATATCTTCGTGATGAACTATGACATGCAAGGGATGGAGTTGATCCCGGAGCTGTTCGCGGTGCTTAAGACCGCAAAAGGTAGAAATCAAGAAGGAGCATCAAGTGTTGATGGTTTAACAAGACCACTGGTTTCAAGAAGGGCAAGGGCTAGAAGGGAAACTTCATGGATGGCAAACCAGTTGCCGCTCTAGTGAAGGAACCCAAGGTTGAACCCAAACCCGAGACTTAGTGCTTCTATTGTAAGGGGAATGGTCACTGGTAGCAGAATTACCCCAAATGCATGGTAGATAAGAAGGCTGGAAACTTCAACAAAGTATATACGTGTTCTTAATGTGTACCTCACTAGTACTCTTGGTAGCACCTGGGTATTGGATCCCGGTTCAGTTGCTATTATTGGTGACTTGAAGCAAAAGCTACGGAGTAAACGGAGACTGGATAAGGGCGAGGTGACGATGTGTGTTGGAAGTGTTTCCAAAGTTGATGAGATCACCATCGCACGCTCCATCTGCCTTCGGGATTAGTATCGAACCTAGATAAATGTTATCAGGTGTCTACGTTGAGCATGAATATGATTAGATCATGTTCATTGCAATACGGTTATTCATTGAAGTTAGAGAATAATGGTTATTCTGTTTATATGAATAATACCTTTCATGGTCATGCACCCTATGTGAATGGCTCATTGAATCTCGGTCATGGTAATACGCATGTTCACGCCAAAAGATGTAGAGTTAATAATGATAGTACCACTTTCTTGTGGCACTTCCGCTTAGGTCATATTGGCGTAAGATGCATGAAGAAACTCATGTCGATGGATGTTTGGAGTCACTTGATTTTGAATCGCTTGACACATGCGAGCCATGCCTCATGGGCAGGATGACTAAGACCCCGTTTTCAGGTACAATGAAACGGGCAAGTGACTTGTTGGAAATCATACATGCTGATGCGTGTGATCCAATGAGAATTGAAGCGTGCGGTGGATATCGCTATTTTCTCATCTTCACTAACGATTTGAGTAGATATAGGTATATTTACTTAATGAAGCACAAGTTTGAAATGTTTGAAAAGTTCAAGCGATTTCAGAGTGAAGTTAAGAATCATCATAACAATAAGATCTTGTTCCTACGATATGATCCAAGGGGGATTTTCTGAGTTATGACTTCGGAAATCACTTAAGACATGTGGAATTGTTTCGCAGTTGAAGCCACCTGGAACACCACAGCGTAATGGTGTGTCCGGACTGTTTGAAATATGCCCTAGAGGCAATAATAAATTGATTATTATTATATTTCCTTGTCCATGATAATCGTTTATTATCCATGCTATAATTGTATTGATAGGAAACTCAGATACATGTGTGGATACATAGACAACACCATGTCCCTAGTAAGCCTCTAGTTGACTATCTCGTTGATCAATAGATGGTTACGGTTTCCTGACCATGGACATTGGATGTCGTTGATAACGGGATCACATAATTAGGAGAATGATGTGATGGACAACACCCAATCTTAAGCATAGCACAAGATCGTGTAATTCGTATGCTAAAGCTTTTCTAATGTCAAGTATCATTTTCTTAGACCATGAGATTGTGCAACTCCCGGATACCGTAGGAATACTTTGGGTGTGCCAAACGTCACAACGTAACTGGGTGACTATAAAGGTGCACTACGGGTATCTCCGAAAGTGTCTGTTGGGTTGGCACGAATCGAGACTGGGATTTGTCACTCCGTGTGACGGAGAGGTATCTCTGGGCCCACTCGGTAGGACATCATCATAATGTGCACAATGTGATCAAGGAGTTGATCACGGGATGATGTGTTACGGAACGAGTAAAGAGAGTTGCCGGTAACGAGATTGAACAAGGTATCGGGATACCGACGATCGAATCTCGGGCAAGTATCGTACCGCTAGACAAAGGGAATTGTATACGGGATTGATTAAGTCCTCGACGTCGTGGTTCATCCGATGAGATCATCATGGAACATGTGGGAGCCAACATGGGTATCCATATCCCACTGTTGGTTATTGACCGGAGAGTCATCTCGGTCATGTCTGCATGGTTCCCGAACCCGTAGGGTCTACACACGTAAGGTTCGATGACGCTAGGGTTATTAAAGGAAATTTGTATGTGGTTACCAAAGTTGTTCGGAGTCCCGAATGAGATCCCGGACATCACGAGGAGTTCCGGAATGGTCCGGAGGTAAAGATTTATATATAGGAAGTCCTGTTTTGGTCACCGGAAAAGTTTCGGGTTTTATCGGTATTGTACCGGGACCACCGAAGGGGTTCCGGGGTCCACCAAGGGGGTCCACCTGCCCCAGGGGGCCACATGGGCTGTAGGGGTGTGCGCCTTGGCCTATATGGGCCAAGGGAACCAGCCCCAAGAAGCCCATGCGCCAAGAGATAAGGAAAGGAAGAGTCCTAAAGGGGGAAGGCACCTCCTAGGTGCCTTGGGGAGGATGGACTCCTCCCTGGCCGCACCCTTCCTTGGAGGAAGGGCCAAGGCTGCGCCCCCCTCTCCCTTGCCCCTATATATATGTGGGGGGTGGGAGGGCAGCCATACCAATGTTCTGGCGCAGTCCTCCCCCTCTCCCAAGTCCTTCTCCTCTCCCGTGGTGCTTGGTGAAGCCCTGCAGGATTGCCACGTTCCTCCACCACCACCACGCCGTTGTGCTGCTGCTGGATGGAGTCTTCCTCAACCTCTCCCTCTCTCCTTGCTGGATCAAGGCATGGGAGACGTCACCGGGTTGTACGTGTGTTGAACGCGGAGGTGCCGTCCGTTCGGTACTAGGATCTCCGGTGATTTGGATCACGACGAGTACGACTCCTTCAACCCCATTCTCTTGAACGCTTCCGCATAGCGATCTACAAAGGTATGTAGATGCACTCTCCTTCCCCTCGTTGCTGGTTTCTCCATAGATAGATCTTGGTGACACGTAGGAAAATTTTGAATTTCTGCTACGTTCCCCAACAGTGGCATCATGAGCTAGGTCTATTGCGTAGATTCTATGCACGAGTAGAACACAAAGTAGTTGTGGGCGTTGATTTTGTTCAATATGCTTACCGTTACTAGTCCAATCTTGTTTCGACGGTATTGTGGGATGAAACGGCCCGGACCGACCTTACACGTACTCTTACGTGAGACTGGTTCCACCGACTGACATGCACTAGTTGCATAAGGTGGCTAGCGGGTGTCTGTCTCTCCCACTTTAGTCGGAACGGATTCGATGAAAAGGGTCCTTATGAAGGGTAAATAGCAATTGGCATATCACGTTGTGGTTTTTGCATAGGTAAGAAACGTTCTTGCTAGAAACCCATAGCAGCCACATAAAACATGCAAACAACAATTAGAGGACGTCTAACTTGTTTTTGCAGGGTATGCTATGTGATGTGATATGGCCAAGAAGAATGTGATGAATGATATGTGATATATGAGATTGATCATGTTCTTGTAATAGGAATCACGACTTGCATGTCGATGAGTATGACAACCGGCAGGAGCCATAGGAGCTATCTTAATTTATTTATGACCTGCGTGTCAACATAAACGTCATGTAATTACTTTACTTTATTGCTAACCGTTAGCTGTAGAAGTAGAAGTAATAGTTGGCGAGACAACTTCATGGAGACACGATGATGGAGACCATGATGATGGAGATCATGGTGTCATGCCGGTGACAAGATGATCATGGAGCCCCAAGATGGAGATCAAAGGAGCTATATGATATTGGCCATATCATGTCACTATTATTTGATTGCATGTGATGTTTATCATGTTTATGCATCTTATTTGCTTAGAACGACGGTAGTAAATAAGATGATCCCTCATTAAAATTTCAAGAAAGTGTTCCCCCTAACTGTGCACCGTTGTGAAAGTTTGTCGTTTCGAAGCACCACTTGATGATCGGGTGTATAGATTCTTACGTTCGAATACAACGGGTATTGACGAGCCTAGCATGTACAGACATGGCCTCGGAACACATGCAAAACACTTAGGTTGACTTGACGAGCCTAGCATGTACAGACATGGCCTCGGAACACAAGAGATCGAAAGGTCGAGCATGAGTCGTATGGTAGATACGATCAACATGAAGATGTTCACCGATGTTGACTAGTCCGTCTCACGTGATGATCGGACACGGCCTAGTTGACTCGGATCATGTAATCACTTAGATGACTAGAGGGATGTCTATCTGAGTGGGAGTTCATAAGATGAACTTAATTATCCTGAACATAGTCAAAAGGTCTTCGCAAATTATATCGTAGCTTGCGCTTTAGTTCTACTGTTTAGATACGTTCCTAGAGAAAATTTAGTTGAAAGTTGATAGTAGCAATTATGCGGACTAGGTCTGTAAACTGAGGATTGTCCTCATTGCTTCATAGAAGGCTTATGTCCTTAATGCACCGCTCAGTGTGCTGAACCTCGAACATCGTCTGTGGATGTTGTGAACATCTGACATACACATTTTGATAACTACGTGATAGTTCAGTTAAACGGTTTAGAATTGAGGCACCAAAGATGTTTTGAAACGTCGCGAAACATATGAGATGTTTTGAGGGCTGAAATTGGGATTTCTGGCTCATGCCCACATCAAGAGGTATAAGACCTCCGACGATTTTCTTAGCCTGCAAACTAAGGGAGAAGAGCTCAATTGTTGAGCTTGTGCTCAGATTGTCTGAGTACAACAATCATTTGAATCAAGTGGGAGTTGATCTTCCAGATAAGATAGTGATGTTTCTCCGAAGTCATTACCACCAAGCTACTAGAGCTTCATGATGAACTGTAATATATCGAGGACATATATGATGATCCTTGAGATATTCGCGATGTTTGACACCACAAAAGTAGAAATCGAGAAGGACCATCAATTGTTTATGGTTGGTGAAACCACTAGTTTCAAGAAGGGCAAGGGCAAGAAGGGATACTTCATGAAATGACAATTCAGCTGCTACTCTAGTGAAGAAACCCAAGGTTGAACCCGAACCCGAGACTAAGTGCTTCTGTAATAAAGGGAACAACCACTGGAGCAGAATTACCCTAGATACTTGGTAGATAAGAAGGCTGGCAAGGTCGATAGAAGTATATTGGATATACATTATGTTAATGTGTACTTTACTAGTACTCCTAGTAGCACCAGGGTATTAGATACCGGTTCGGTTGCTAAGTGTTAGTAACTCGAAATAAAAGCTACGGAATGAACGGAGACTAGCTAAAGGTGAGCTGACGATATGTGTTGGAAGTGTTTCCAATGTTGATATGATCAAGCATCGCACGCTCCCTCTACCATCGATATTGGTGTTAAACCTAAATAATTGTTATTTGGTGTTTGCGTTGAGCATAGACATGATTGGATTATGTCTATCGCGATACGGTTATTCATTTAAGGAGAATAATGGTTACTCTGTTTATTTGAATAATACCTTCAAAGGTCTTGCACCTAAAATGAATGGTTTATTGAATCTCGACCGTAGTGATACACATGTTCATGCCAAAAGATATAAGATAGTAATGATAGTACCACCTACTTGTGGCACTGCCACTTAAGTCATATCGGTATAAAGCGCATGAAGAAGCTCCATGTTGATGGATCTTTGGACTCACTCATTTTTGAAAAGTTTGAGACATGCGAACCATGTCTATTGGTGTATATGCATAAAGAAACTCCATGCAAATGGACCATTTGGACTCACTTGATTTTGAATCACTTGAGACATGCAAATCATACCACATGGGCAAGATGACTGAAAGCCTCGGTTTCAGTAAAATGGAACCAGAAAGCAACTTGCTGGAAGTAATACATTTTGATGTGTGCAGTCCAATGAGTGCTAAGGCGTGTAGTGGATATCGTTATGTTCTTACTTCACAGATGATTTGAGTAGATGTTGAGTATATTTACTTGATGAATCACGAGTCTAAATTATTGAAAGGTTCAAGTAATTTCAGGGTGAAGTTGAAAGATCGTCGTGACAAGAGGATAAAATATTTATGATATGATCATAGAGATGAATATCTGAATTACGAGTTTGGCACAGAATTAAGACATTGTGGAAATTGTTTCACAACTAATACAGCCTGGAACACCATAGTGTGATGGTGTGTCCGAACATCATAACTGCACCCTATTGGATATGATGCATACCATGATGTCTCTTATCGAATTACCACAATAGTTTATGGGTTAGGCATTAGAGACAACCACATTCACTTTAAATAGGGCACCACGTAATGACACCATATGAACTATGGTTTAGAGAAACCTAAGCTGTCATTTCTTAAAAGTTTGGGGCTGCGACGCTTATGTGAAAAAGTTTCAGGCTGATAAGCTCGAACCCAAAGCGGATAAATGCATCTTCATAGGACACCCAAAACAGTTGGGTATACCTCCTGTCTCAGATCCGAAAGCAATAAGGGATTGTTTCTAGAATCGGGTCCTTTCTCGAGGAAAAGTTTCTCTCGAAAGAATTGAGTGGGAGGGTGGTGGAGACTTGATGAGGTTATTGAACCGTCTCTTCAACTAGTGTGTGACGGGGCACAGGGAGTTGTTCTTGTGGCACCTACACCAATTGAAGTGGAAGCTTATGATAGTGATCATGAAACTTCAGATCAAGTCACTACTAAACCTCGTGGGATGACAAGGATGAATACTACTTCAGAGTGGTACATAATCCTGTCTTGGAAGTCATGTTGCTAGACAACAATGAACCTACGAGCTATGGAGAAGCAATGGTGGGCCCGGATTCCGATAAATGGCTCGAGGCCATAAAATCCGAGAAAGGATCCATGTATGAAAACAAAGTGTAGACTTTGGCAGAACGACTCGATGGTCGTAAGGCTGTTGAGTACAGAAGGATTTTAAAAGGAAGACGGACAATGATGGTAAGTATCACCATTAAGAAAGCTCGACTTGTCGTTAAGATGTTTTCCGACAAGTTCAAGGAGTTGACTACAATGAGACTTTCTCACCCGTAGCGATGCTAAGAGTCTGTTGGAATTATGTTAGCGATTACTGCATTATTTATGAAATCTTGCAGATAGGATGTCAAAACATTGTTTCCTCGATGATTTTCTTGAGGAAAGGTTGTATGTGATACAATCGGAAGGTTTTGTCAATCCTAAAAGATGCTAACAAGTGTGCAAAGCTCCAGCTATCCTTCTAAGGACTGGAGTAAGCATCTCGGAGTTGGAATGTATGCTTTGATGAGATGATCAAAGTTTTGGGTGTATACAAAGTTTATGAGAAACTTGTATTTCCAAAGAAGTGAGTGGGAGCACTATAGAATTTCTGATGAGTATATGTTGTTGACATATTGTTGATCAGAAATGACGTAGAATTTCTGGAAAGCATATAGGGTTATTTGGAAAGTGTTTTTCAATGGAAAGCCTGGATTAAGCTACTTGAACATTGAGCATCAAGATCTATAAGGATAGATCAAAATGCTTAATGGTACTTCCAAATGAGCACATACCTTGACATGATCTTGAAGGTGTTCAAGATGGATCAATCAAAGAAGGAGTTCTTGCCTGAGTTGTAAGGTATGAAGTTAAGACTTAAAGCTCGACCACGGCAGAATAGAGAGAAAGGACGAAGGTCGTCCCCTATGCTTAAGACATAGGCTATACAGTATGCTATGCTGTGTATCACACCTGAAATGTGCCTTGCCATGAGTCAGTCAAGGGGTACAAGAGTGATCCAAGAATGGATCACAGGACAGCAGTCAAAGTTATCCTTACTAACTAGTGGACTAAGGAATTTTCTTGATTATGGAAGTGGTAAAAGAGTTCGTCGTAAAGGGTTATGCCGATGCAAACTTTGACACTAATCCAGATTATTCAGAGTAGTAAGCTGGATTCGTATAGTAGAACAGTTATTTGGAATAGCTCCAAATGTAGCGTGGTAGTTGCATCTACAAGATGACATAGAAATTTGTGAAGTACATACGGATCTGAATGTTTCAGACCCGTTGACTATAACCTCTCTCACAAGCATAACATGATCAAACCCAGAACTCTTTGGGGGTTAGTCACATGGGGATCTGACCTTGAGTGTTAATCACATATCGATATGAACTGGATTATTGACTCTAGTGCAAGTGGGAGACTGTTGGAAATATGCCCTAGAGGCAATAATAAATTGATTATTATTATATTTCCTTTTTCATGATAATCGTTTATTATCCATGCTATAATTGTATTGATAGGAAACTCAGATACATGTGTGGATACATAGACAACACCATGTCCCTAGTAAGCCTCTAGTTGACTAGCTCGTTGATCAATAGATGGTTACGGTTTCCTGACCATGGACATAGGATGTCGTTGATAACGGGATCACATAATTAGGAGAATGATGTGATGGACAACACCCAATCTTAAGCATAGCACAAGATCGTGTAATTCGTATGCTAAAGCTTTTCTAATGTCAAGTATCATTTTCTTAGACCATGAGATTGTGCAACTCCCGGATACCGTAGGAATACTTTGGGTGTGCCAAACGTCACAACGTAACTGGGTGACTATAAAGGTGCACTACGGGTATCTCCGAAAGTGTCTGTTGGGTTGGCACGAATCGAGACTGGGATTTGTCACTCCGTGTGACGGAGAGGTATCTCTGGGCCCACTCGGTAGGACATCATCATAATGTGCACAATGTGATCAAGGAGTTGATCACGGGATGATGTGTTACGGAACGAGTAAAGAGAGTTGCCGGTAACGAGATTGAACAAGGTATCGGGATACCGACGATCGAATCTCGGGCAAGTATCGTACCGCTAGACAAAGGGAATTGTATACGGGATTGATTAAGTCCTCGACATCGTGGTTCATCCGATGAGATCATCATGGAACATGTGGGAGCCAACATGGGTATCCATATCCCGCTGTTGGTTATTGACCGGAGAGTCATCTCGGTCATGTCTGCATGGTTCCCGAACCCGTAGGATCTACACACTTAAGGTTCGATGACGCTAGGGTTATTAAAGGAAATTTGTATGTGGTTACCAAAAGTTGTTCGGAGTCTCGGATGAGATACCAGATGTCACGAGGAGTTCCGGAATGGTCCGGAGGTAAAGATTTATATATAGGAAGTCCTGTTTTGGTCACCGGAAAAGTTTCGGGTTTTATCGGTATTGTACCGGGACCACCGAAGGGGTTCCGGGGGTCCACCAAGGGGGTCCACCTGCCCCGGGGGGCCACATGGGCTGTAGGGGTGTGCGCCTTGGCCTATATGGGCCAAGGGCACTAGCCCCAAGAGGCCCATGCGCCAAGAGATAAGGAAAGGAAGAGTCCTAAAGGGGGAAGGCACCTCCTAGGTGCCTTGGGGAGGATGGACTCCTCCCTGGCCGCACCCTTCCTTGGAGGAAGGGCCAAGGCTGCGCCCCCCCTCTCCCTTGCCCCTATATATATGTGGGGGGTGGGAGGGCAGCCATACCAATGTTCTAGCGCAGCCCTCCCCCTCTCCAAAGTCCTTCTCCTCTCCCGTGGTGCTTGGCGAAGCCCTGCAGGATTGCCACGCTCCTCCACCACCACCACGCCATTGTGCTGCTGCTGGATGGAGTCTTCCTCAACCTCTCCCTCTCTCCTTGCTGGATCAAGGCATGGGAGACGTCACCGGGCTGTACGTGTGTTGAACGCGGAGGTGCCGTCCGTTCGGCACTAGGATCTCCGGTGATTTGGATCACGACGAGTACGACTCCTTCAACCCCGTTCTCTTGAACGCTTCCGCATAGCGATCTACAAGGGTATGTAGATGCACTCTCCTTCCCCTCGTTGCTGGTTTCTCCATAGATAGATCTTGGTGACACGTAGGAAAATTTTGAATTTCGGCTACGTTCCCCAAAACGGACGTCATAATCGAACCTTATGAGATATGGTGCGATCTATGATGTCTCTTACCAATCTACCGCTATTATTTTGAGGTTATGCATTAGAGACAGCTGCATTCACTTTAGACAGGACACCATGTAAGTCCATTGAGACGACATCGTATGAACATTGGTTTGGCAAGAAACCAAAGTTGTCGTTTCTTAATGTTTGGGGCTGCGATACTTAAGGCTTCAGCCGGAAAGGCTCGAACCCAAAAACGGACAAATACATCTTCATAGGATACCCAAAGGTAACAGTTGGGTATACCTTCTACCTCAGATCTGAGGGAAAATTGTTTGTCGCTAAGAAAGGGTCCTTTCTCGAGAAGGAGTTTCTCTCGAAAGAATTGAGTGGGAGGAAGATAGAACTTGATGAGGTTGTCGAACCTTTACTTCAACCAGAGAGTGATGCAACACAGAAAGATGTTTTCCGTGGCGCCTACGTCTGTTGAAGAGGAAGTTAATGATAGTGATCATGAAGCTTCAGATCAAGTTGCTATCGAACCTCATAGGTCGACAAGGATATGTACTACTCCTGAGTGGTACGGTAATCATGTCTTAGATACCATGTTGTTGGACAACAATGAACCTACGAACTATGGAGAAGCAATGGTGGTCCCGTATTCCGACAAATGGTTAGAAACCATGAAATCCGAGATAGGATCCATGTATCAGAACAAAGCATGGACTTTGGGGGACCTGCCCAATGATCGGCAAGTCATTGAGATAAATGGATCTTTAAGAAGAAGACGGACGTGGACGGTAATGTTACCATCTATGAAGCTCTACTTGTGGCAATGAGTCTTTTCACAAGTTCAAGGAGTTGACTACGATGAGATTTTCTCACCCGTAGCAATGTTTAAGTCCGTCGGAATCATGTTAGCATTAGCTGTATTTTTCGATTATGAAATCTGACAGATGGATGTCAAAACAAGTTTTCTTATCAGTTTTCGTAAGAAAAAGTTGTATGTGATACAATAAAAGGTTTTGTCGATCCTAAGGATGCTAAAAGGTATGCTGGCTCCAGCAATCCTTCTATGGACTAGAGCAAGCATCTCGGAGTCGGAATATATGCTTTGATGGAGTGATCAAAGCTTTTAGGTTTATACAATGTTTGCTAGAAACTTGTATTTACAAGAAAGTGAGTGGGAGCACTACAACATTCCTGATAAGTATATGTGGATGATATATTGTTGATTCGAAATAATGTAGAATTTCTGGAAAGCATAAACGGTTGTTTGAGGAGTGATTTTCAAAGGAAGACCTGGATAAAGCTGCTTACATATTGGGCATCAAGATCTATAGAGATAGATCAAGACGCCTGATGATACTTTCAAAGAACGCACACCTTGACATGTTTTTGAAGGATTTCAAAATAGATCAGTCAAAGAGGGGATTCTTACCTGAGTTGTAAGGTGTGAAGTTGAGTAAGACTCAAATATTGACCACGGAAGAAGAAAGAGGAAGGACGAAGGTCGTCCCCTATGCTTTTGTCATAGGCTCTATACGGTATGCCATGCTGAGTACCGCACTAGATGTGTGCCTTGCCACATGTCTAGCAAGAGGGTACAAACGTGATCTAGGAGTAGGATCACCAGATAGTGGTCAAAATTATCCTTAGAGGAATAAGGAAATGTTTCTCGGTTATGGAGGTGACAAAGAGTTCGACGTAAAGAGTTATGTCGATGCAAGCTTAACACCTATCCGAATAGCTCTGAGTAGAGATACCGGATACGTATAATGGAGCAACAATTTGGAATAGCTCCAAGTGGAACATGGTAGCAGCCTCTACGATATGACATAAAGTTTTGCGAAATAGGGATCTGAATATTGCAGACCCGTTGACTACAACCTCTCTCACAAGCATAACATGATCAAACCCTGAACTCATTGAGTGTTAATCACATAGTGATGTGAACTAGATTATTGAGTCTAGTAAACTCTTTGGATGTTGGTCACATGGCGATTTGACCTGTGAGTGTTAATCACATGGCGATGTGAACTAGATTATTGACTCTAGTGTAAGTGGGAGACTGTTGGAAATATGCCCTAGAGGCAATAATAAATTGGTTATTATTATATTTCCTTGTTCATGATAATCGTTTATAATCCATGCTAGAATTGTATTGATAGGAAACTCAGATACATGTGTGGATACATAGACAACACCATGTCCCTAGAAAACCTCTAGTTGACTAGCTCGTTGATCAATAGATGGTTACGGTTTCCTGAACATGGACATTGGATGTCGTTGATAACGGGATCACATCATTAGGAGAATGATGTGATGGACAAGACCCAATCCTAAGCATAGCACAAGATCATGTAGTTCGTATGCTAAAGCTTTTCTAATGTCAAGTATCATTTCCTTAGACCATGAGATTGTGCAACTCCCGGATACCGTAGGAATACTTTGGGTGTGCCAAATGTCACAACGTAACTGGGTGGCTATAAAGGTGCACTACGGGTATCTCCGAAAGTGTCTATTGGGCTGTCACGAATCAAGACTGGGATTTGTCACTCCGTGTAACGGAGAGGTATCTCCAGGCCCACACGGTAGGACATCATCATAATGTGCACAATGTGACCAAGGAGTTGATCACAGGATGATGTGTTACGGAATGAGTAAAGAGACTTGCCGATAACGAGATTGAACAAGGTATCGGGATACCGACGATCGAATCTCAGGCAAGTATCATACTGATAGACAAAGGGAATTGTATACACGATTGATCGAATCCTTGACATCGTGGTTCATCTGATGAGATCATCGTGGAGCATGTGGGAGCCAACAGGGGTATCCAGATCTCGGAGGGCCCTATGGGCTGTGTGTGAAGAGGGACCAGCCCCTTAGTGGGCTGGGCGCCCCCCCTAGGGCCCATGCGCCTAGGGTTTGGGGGAACCCTAAAGGGGGGCGCCCCCCTTGCCTTGGGGGGCAAGGCAACCCCCCTGGCCGCCACCCCCTCCTCAGATTGGATCTAAGGGGGACGGCACCTCTCTCCCTTGCCCCTATATAAGTGGGGGGTGGGAGGGCAGCCGCACCGAAGTTCTGGCACATCCCTCCCCCTCTCCCAAGTCCTCCTCCTCTCCTGCGGAGCTTGGCGAAGCCCTGCAGGATTGCCACGCTCCTCCTTCACCACCACGCCGTCGTGCTACTGCTAGATGGAGTCTTCCCCAACCTCTCCTTCTCCCCTTGCTGGATCATGGCGTGGGAGACGTCACCGGGCTGCACGTGAACACGGAGGCGCCGTTGTTCAGCGCTTAGATCGGAATCAACCGCGATCTGAATCGCTGCGAGTGTGACTCCTTCATCCGCGTTCTTGCAACGCTTCCGCTTAGCGATCTACAAGGGTATGTAGATGCACTCCCCTTCCCCTCGTTGCTAGATTACTCCATAGATTGATCTTGGTGATGCGTAGAAAATTTTAAATTTCAGCTACGATCCCCAACAGGAACTCCCCGAAATTTTACTCGCCCTCGCTTCTACCATGGTTTTTTCCGTCATGGACGGCCCAAAGAATGTCATGCAGCTGCGTCTCCAGCCCGCCCAGGACGAAAAGCCCATTTTCTGTCATGATTTTTTGTCATAGAAGTAGGAGCCCACCACATCTATGATTATACTGGGTTTTGTCACAATTATCGTCATAGAAGTGTCATATGTATGACAGAAAAAAAATTGTTCGGCCCAAAATGTCACGGATGTGTCTTTTTTTGCAGTGTTTACCGCAACAGCTTCACTTTGGACCACATTGTGCAGCACATTATCATCCAAGTGTTGCTCACGATGCATCACAAGATCAAAGACTACCTCATTTTGCACAAGATCATCCAAATCTTGATCATTTTGCATCACTACATCATCCAACTCTTGCTCATTTTGCACCGCAGCATCATCCAACTCTGGTTCATCACCAAAATTTCTCTTTTTTCTACAGCCATTGATTCTTGCCTTTTTGATTCCCCAGCAATCTTCAACAACATGGGGTTGACCTCCATGCTTCCTTTTGGAAAACAAAGCTTGTAATTTTGCTAGTAATTAAAAACAACACCCAAATAAAAAAACACAAACATAAACATACTTTGGCCTTTCGGGAGTGTAACGACATTTTGGAGATCCTTTTCGGTGCCCAAGTTCTTGGCACAACTTGCATCTATTTTTGTTACCTTTTTGGCTTTGCATACTTCTTCCCCTTTCCCTTTTTACTACTACCACCTTTCTTAAACCATGCCTTGAATCTACTCTCTTTAGGCCTACCAGCCTTTCTTTTTATTAGGGGAGGACACATGGAAAATTCAATTTCCACTTCAGGCCACTGAGACTGATCTGTAAGTGCTGGAATTGGAGTTTCATATGCAGCTTTGAATCTTGCCACTGAGTAATATTCATGCAAATATGGATGCATGCTTATCTTGGGTTGGGAGGCCAAGAAAAGAATGGAATGGTCACATGGTTTTCTAGTGTGTTGCCACTTGAGGCAAGTGCAGTCATGCAACTCAGTGTTAACAACATGCCTCCATCCAGTCTTAGTATCTCTAACTTCAGCACCCCACAATGAAGATTTTTCCACACATAAATGTGTAAGATTTCTGGTCATGTTCACCACCTCTTGCACCACTACAGGAAGCTTATCCCCTTGCAAACAATCACCAATCCTTCTTCTCAATTCCCACATGCGCATGATCATGATCCTGATTGTAACATCCCAAATTTTCAATTTGGAATGTTATACATTAGATCACCATTGCATATCATATTTTATTGCATTTTGGCTTGATCCTAGAAATTCTATGCAACTCAAGGACCTTCGGAGGGAGTTAGGGATTTCATTATTTTCATATTCGAGTTTTCTCGAATTTTGGAAAGAGGGTCGTTTGATTTTAATTATTTTCTCTTCGATTATTTATTTTATAAAAATAAAAGAGAGAGGATAAAATGACTTCCTAAAATTAGAGAAATATTGAAGATTTAATATTAAAATCAAATAAGATTTTCTATTCGGAGTTTCATCGCTATTTTATTTGAATTAGGAAAAATATGTGTTTTTCAAAATTGCATTTTAGGCCCAAATAAATGTTCATCTTGTCCGACTTATTTTTAGAGGACGGGGAAAATTTATTTTGGAAATATTGGAGTCCCTTTAGTATTTATTTTCTTTCTTTTTCTGCACGTCGGAATTATTTTAAAAAAAGTCAAACCGACTTCGGGCCGTACCCGGCTAGGAGACCTCGGGCCGGCCCTCTTATAAGCCGCACCTGAGCTAGCCCAGCCTCGCCTCGCCCTGAAACCATAACCCAAGCCACCCGCCGCCGTCGCTGTGCCGGAGTCACCGGAACCGCCGGACCCGAGGTAGCCGCCTCGGTTTTCGTGAAAAAACTGTTTGGTTTTTTTGAAACCCTAGATCCATTTATTTATTAGATCCGATTCGATTTATTTTCGGTTTAGTTGTTTAGTGAACGCTCGTTTTAACGAACGATTTTCACCATTTAACCGCAGACAGCGAACGTTCGTTCATTAGCCTGTTCGTCAGTTCTTATTTTTCTCGGATTTTCCATGATTATTTTCGATCGCGATTTCTGATCCGATTTTCGTTTTAGTATAACTTTTCACTCGTTATCGGAATCAGGCGATTCAAGTGCCTAGAGTTTCGTCTCGAAACCCTCTTTCCATTTAACCAACTTGAACAAGATTTTGATACAGTAAAATTTGACTTTAGTCCAGATTAATAATCGGATCTTGTTTCTTTCGTAGTTTGAGTTTCGTTGCTCCGTTTGATTT
Source organism: Triticum aestivum (assembly GCF_018294505.1). Classification (NCBI taxonomy): domain Eukaryota; kingdom Viridiplantae; phylum Streptophyta; class Magnoliopsida; order Poales; family Poaceae; genus Triticum; species Triticum aestivum. Next base: position 144,176,124 of record NC_057812.1, read on the forward strand.
GATTCTTTTTGCAAACCGAGTTATTAAGTTGAACTTTTTGGTTAGATCTCTTATTTGAGTTTTACTCGTGCCCTTCTTTGATTGCTTATTGTATGTTTGTTTGATTGCGATAGAGTACCCGGAGTGCAAAGCGTGCTACATCGAGTCTCTAGGTTTTGTGGATCATCAGCAAGGCAAGTAACACTTTGATCATATCCCTTTATCACCCAGTTTTTATGCATTAGTTTCAACCCTCAAACATTGCATGATTAGGACTTGATAACATGTGGGATTGGGAAGTAGGCGATGAGGTAGAACCTATTGCCCTGTTATTATCAAACCCTTGGGAGTTACTTCTACGTATTGCTTATATTGCTATGCCCGTAGACGTGGATTGGGTTTGAGTGAAACCATGAGAGATGTGATATTGTTAATGAATGGTTCAACTTAAGGTGGCAACTTTAATACACATCTGGCTGGATTGCTTGTTGGGCACCTGGAGAATCGAGTGTTGTCCTAGGATATCCCGGAGTACCCGTGTGATAATCCTAAGGTCCGCCACCCAGGCTCAGAGGGAACTAAGATATTTCATCCTAGAAACTTCCGTGTGCAGCCACAAGCTATTATGGGCTCTAGCATAGTTGAGTAAGTTGCGTGAAGCTCTTGAAGAGGTAGACTAGCAGGTAGTGGGTTGTAGGTGGTATAGTCTATCCGAAGTAGAGAGTTAATTCTTCTAAAAGACTGTGTCTCGGTCATCCGTTTCTCAAACACCATGTAGTGTGAGAAATCCAACGGAGGAGATCGAGTCTTGTGAGGAAAAGTGCGCAAACCTCTGCAGAGTGTACAAACTAATCATGTTTAGCCGTGTCCCCAGTTATGGACATCTTGAGTATCTAGTACTTGGATTATCATATGTATCTCATCACTCTAAATTAATATTGTTGGGTTGATAATTACTTTTTAATTGGGATTGAGTTGGAGGAACCTTCTCAATGATGTTTCAACTACCATGATAGTTAAATAAAATTTATTCCTTTGTTGTAGGGAAAAATTGGCTTTTCGCAAAACTTTAACTATAGAGCTTTCCACCAGCCAAATATGCATATAGTGATAGTATTATTCTGTTCTTGCTCTACCATGTTATATTGCCAGCATATTCCATGTGCTGACCCATTTTCGGGCTGCAACGTATTATGTTGCAGACTATTCAGACGAGGAGTAAGGTTCGTTAGGTCGTTGCCGTGCAGCTCAGCTATGCCATTGGAGTTGATGGACTCACTTTATCTTCCAAGCCTTCCGCTGTTATCGTATTAGATGGCCTTAAGCCATATTTATTGTAATAAGTTCTCTTTTGAGACATTCAATGTAATAAGTGTGTGATTGCTACTCTGTTATAAATCCTTCGAGTACTATGTGTGTCGGCATTACCGATCTAGGGATGACACTGAAGCACAGAGACTTGATCGTTCGAGGTCGGGTCGCTACAAGATGGTATCAGAGCACACGCTGAGTGTAGGACACTACCACTAAGCTAAAGCCCTAGATCACCACTCTCCTCTCATTTCTGACTCCTCTCCATTTTTTACTCTTTAGGATGGCAGACGCAAGGAACAAGTTTGCACAACCGGATGAAGAAGCACCTTTGGGACGACACTTGAAGGAAGTCACTAAGTACCTGAACATTGGAATACCAAGTTTCAACGGGACTTACAACGCCACTTTACCAGAAGAGGAGTGATGGATGATTCAAGTTCAAGTTCCAGGAAGGACATTCGCGCCAGTCACCAAACCCATAGAGTATTCCTTTGATGCACCAACCTGGAGTCTACGAAAGAGTATGGCAGCTCACATCACCATGGGACGCATTGGAGAAGTTTACCATAAGGAGCTTAAGGATACTATCTACCATATTTGTGGGCGCCGAGATGAGCAATGGGAGATGATCAACACCAGGAAGGATAGATCAATCGCAACTTTCATCCAGGAGTTAAACTAGCACATTCATCGCCGAGAGAACCAGATGTGCGCACGCATGATAGATTTGAAGAAGGCAATGACAAGGATCACGGAACTGGAGGAAGAACTCAAGGCTACTCGTGAAGATTATGAGAAGGAAATCGTCGTACTAGTGGAGAAGAATGACGATCTGGAAAAGAAGCTAGGAGTATTCATGGGAGACCCCGCGCCACGAGGAGATGACGATGAACCCAAGGAGATTCGTTCTGAGGACTACATCATCATTGGCGACACCGACTCGGACCCCGACGATAGCGATGATGACTATGAAGACGAAGCTGGAGCAGATATCATGGAGTCTTCAACCGATCAATATTTCTAGTAGACCACCACATTAGTAGTAGTATTCCATCACTCAGTTGATCCAGCAGAATACACCGATGCAGTTGTTAGTTCAGAACCAAGGCAACAACAACAACCCACCACCACCACCAGTTGACAACTTAGCCCGCTTTCTGAGGTTGCAGCCGCCGGTGTTTTCCAGCAGCACCGTGCCGATAGAGGCAGATGATTGGCTCCACAGTATTGGAAGGGAGTTAACCATTACAGGATGTACAGATGCTGGGAAGGTGCATTTTGCCGCACATCAGTTGGATGGACTAGCAGCCTCATGGTGGGAGAATTACATAGTCACCTATCCTATAGCCACTGTTACATGGGATCAGTTTCAGCAAGCATTCCGCACCGCCCATGTCTCAACAGGAGCTATGAGCATGAAGAAGCGTGAGTTTCGCGACTTGCGCCAACGGAACCATATTGTGGGGCAGTACATGGATGAATTTAGTAAGCTGTCTCGTTATGCCCCTGATGATGTGGCCACAGATGCCGCGAAGCAGGAGAAGTTTATGGAAGGGCTGAACGATGAGATGAGCATGTAGTTGATGGTGGCAACATTTAACAACTACCATGAGTTGGTAGACAAGGCTCTTATGATTGAAGGGAAGCAGCAGCAAATTGAGAGCCGCAAAAGGAAGTATGGACAAGGAAGGTACAACTCAGGAGCTCAGCAGAAGCCTTGTCTAACCCCGAACTCGGGAGGACTTGTTCATAACTATGGAGGTCATAATCATAACGGAGGAAGTTCACATAACCACAATGGTTCCAAGAACAGGACTAGGAACGGAACAAGCAACAATCATACCCGCTCCAATCCAGCCACACCCGCCAAGAGAGACCTAAGTCACATTACTTGCTTCAAGTGCGGGAAGACTAGACACTATGCCATGGAGTGCTCTGAAGTGAAGAATGGAAACGGTAATGGGAGCGCTGGGAAGAAGCCTAATCCATTCAACAAAGGGCATGTGAACCACGTTAGAGTGGAGGAGGTTGAAGGGCAGCCAGACGTAGTTATCGGTAAGTTTTTGGTTAAGTCTTTTACCGCCCTTGTTCTTTTTGACACTGGTGCATCACATTCATACATATCAAGGGGATTCATGGATAAGTTTAAACTACCAACCCAAACCCTTAGGACCCCTCTGTTAGTAAGTTCACCTGGAGCAGAATATATGGCCAGCCGATGGTGCGACCAGATACCCCTAACCATTAGTAGCCATGTTTTTCCGTCCGACCTAATAATTTTGGAGTCACAAGGATTGGATGTGATATTAGGCATGGACTGGATGACGAAGTATGGAGGAAGCATTGACTGTGATAGTAAATCAATTTGTCTCACCACCCCGGAGGGAAAAAGGATCAAGTATGTATCTAGACATGCGCCTATGAGGAGCCAAGCAAATACCCTCACGGGAGTTGTTCTGGAGGAAGTGCCTGTAGTAAAGGATTACCCAGATGTTTTTCCAGAGGAGTTACCAGGCATGCCACTGGATCGAGACATCGAGTTTTTGATAGAGCTATTGCCAGGTACCAGGCCAATATCAAAGAGACCCTACCGGATGCCCGCAAATGATTTGGAGGAGATTAAGAAGCAGATCAAGTAGTTATTGGAGAAAGGTTACATCCAACGGAGTTCATCACCATGGGGAGCCCCAGTGCTTTTGGTTGAGAAGAAGGATAAGTCTCTAAGTATGGTTGTTGATTATCGTGCATTGAATGAGGTAACGATCAAGACCAAATACCCACTGCTGATGATCAATGATTTGTTTGACCACTTGCAAGGAGATAAGGTGTTCTCGAAGAACGATCTGTGATCAGGATATCACCAGCTGAAGATCCGGGAAAAGGATATACCTAAAACCGCATTTACCACAAGGTACGGGTTATATGAGTATACGGTCATGACATTTGGACTGACTAACGCCCCTTCCTACTTGATGAGCATGATGAACAAGGTGTTCATGGAATATTTGGATAAGTTTGTTGTGGTGTTCATTGATGATATAATGGTATCCTCGAAGAATGAAGAGGAGCACAATGAGCATTTGCGTTTAGTTCTTGAGAAACTAAGGGAACATCAGTTGTATGCCAAGTTCAGCAAATGTGTGTTTTGGTTGAAAGAAGTTGGATTCCTTGGCCATGTTATATCAGGAGAAGGTATAGCAGTAGACCCCACCAAGGTTTAGTCAGTCATTGAATGGTTGGCACCCACTTCAGTTAGCAAGATCCGCAGTTTTCTTGGACTCACAGGATACTACCGGAGATTTATTGAGAATTTTTCCAAGATTGTGAAGCCAATGACAGGGCTATTGAAGAAGGATATCAAATTTAAATTGACGGAAGAATGTGAAGTGATTTTTCAGGAGTTAGAAACGTCTAACTACAGCCCCAGTACTGATTCTGCCGGATATACGCAAGGATTTCCATGTGTATTGCGACAACTGAAACCGCATGAGTTAAATTATACCACGCATGACTTGGAGTTGGTTGCCGTAGTGCATGTGTTGAAGACTTGGAGACATTATCTTATTGGAAACCATTGCGATGTATACACTGACCATAAGAGTTTGAAGTACATTTTCACACAGAAGGAGCTGAACCTTCGGCAGAGGAGATGGTTGGAGCTTATAAAGGATTATGACATGAAGCTTCACTATCATCCAAGCAAGGCCAACATCATAGCAGACGCTTTGAGACGGAAGAGTTATGCCAACACACTCATAAGCACAGGATTGCCAAAGGAGTTGGCAGAGGATCTCAGGGAACTTCAATTGGAGATTGTCCCTAGAGGTTTTGTTGCGACAATGGAAGTTCAGTCTACATTTTTAGGAAAGATTCGAGAAGCTCAGAAGGATGACAAAGAGATCGCCGAGATAAAAGAGAGAATGAGCAAAGGAAAGGCCAAAGGTTCCTGAGGATGGACATGACACCTTGTGGTTTGAGGAACGTGTTTATGTGCCCAATAACACAATGATCGGGAAGTTAATACTTCAGGAGGCTCATGACTTGCCATACTCGATACACCCCGGAAACACCAAGATGTATGTGGATTTAAAGGAACATTTCTAGTGGACTGGATATTGCCGAGTATGTTGTCGTATGCGATGTATGTCAGAGAGTGAAGGCAGAACATCAAAAGCCAGCCGGATTGTTACAACCTATGCCGATACCCGAATGGAAGTGGGATAAGCTTGGCATGGATTTCATCACCGTATTGCCCAGGACCAAATCATGATATGATTCTATATGGGTAGTAGTTGATCGCTTGACCAAAGTAGCTCACTTTATCCCAGTAAAAACCACCTATGCAAGTGCCAAGTTGGCAAAGATATACATGACCAGGATCGTATGTTTGCATGGAGTTCCGAGAACAATTGTATCAGATAGAGGAACCCAATTTACCTCAAAGTTTTGGAATCAGTTGCATGAAACCATGGCAACCAGACTGGAGTTTAGTATAGCTTTTCACCCAAAAATAGATGGACAGACCAAGATAGTCAACCAGATTCTGGAGGATATGCTGAGAGCTTGTGCACTAGATTATGGATCTAGTTTGGATGACAACTTGCCCTACACAGAGTTCTCATACAACAACAGTTACCAAGCCAGTTTGAAGATGGCACCTTTCAAAGCTTTGTACGGAAGGAGGTGCAGGACACCGTTGTTGTGGCATGAAGTTGGAGACCGTCAGTTATTTGGACCAGATTTGATTAAGGAATCAAGAGAGAAAGTTAAATGGATTAGAGATAGACTGAAGGTAGCTCAGTCCCGACAGAAGAGTTATGCAGATTCAAAATGGAAGGAGGTAGTCTATGAAATCGGAGACAGAGTGTATCTTCGGGTATCACCACTCCGAGGACTTAAGCTTTTTGGAGTTAAGGGAACGTTAGCGCCACGCTTTGTGGGACCATACAGAGTTTTGGAACGTATGGGAGAAGTTGCTTATAAGTTGGAATTACCCGAAGGATTGTCAGGAGTTCACAATGTGTTCCACGTTTCTCAGTTGAAGAAGTGCCATGCACAGATGGCCGACATTCCTCTGAGAGATACAATACCGCTGGAAGAGATTCAGTTGGACAATGATTTGACCTATGAGGAGAAGCCAGTCAGGATCCTCGAGTTTGCCAGCCGAGTTACCCGGAGCAAGGTTATTAATTTTTGCAAAGTTCAGTGGAGCCACCATAACAAGGACGAAGCCACCTGGGAACGAGAGGATGATCTTCGCAAAGACCACCCACACCTATTTTCTAGCCAACCCGAATCTCGAGGGCGAGATTTATCTTAAGGGGGTAGGTTTGTAACATCCCAAACTTTCAATTTCGAATCTTATACATTAGATCATCATTGCATATAATATTTTTTTGCATTTTGGCTTGATCCTAGAAATTCTACGCAACTCAAGGACCTTCGGAGAGAGTTGGGGATTTCATTATTTTCATATTCGAGTTTTCTCGAATTTTGGAAAGAGGATCACTTGATTTTAATTATTTTCTCTTCGATTATTTCTTTTATAAAAATAAAAGAGAGAGGATAAAATGACTTCCTCAAAATAGAGAAATATCAAAGAGTTAATATTAAAATCAAATAACATTTTCTATTCGGAGTTTTATCACTATTTTATTTGAATTAGGAAAATATGCGTTTTTCAATTTGCATTTTAGGCCCAAATAAATGTTCACCTTGTCCGCCTTATTTTTAGAGGATGGGGAAAAATTACTTCGGAATTTTTGGAGTCAGTTTAGTATTTCTTTTCTTTCTTTTTCTGCACGTCGGAATAATTTAAAAGAAAAAAAAAGAAAAAGTCAAACCGACTTCGGGCCATACCAGGCAAGGAGACCTCGGGCCGACCCTCTTATAAGCCGCACCCGAGCCAACCCAACCTCGCCTAGAGTTTCGTCTTGAAACCCTCTTTCCGTTTAACCAACTTGAACAAGATTTTGATACAGTAAAATTTGACTTTAGTCCAGGTTAATAATCGGATCTTATTTCTTTCGCAGTTTGAGTTTTGTTGCTCCATTTGATTTGATTCTTTTTCCAAACCAGAGTTATTAAGTTGAACTTTTTGGTTAGATCTCTTATTTGAGTTTTACTCGTGCCCTTGTTTGATTGCTTATTGTATGCTTGTTTGATTGCGATAGAGTACCCGAAGTGCGAATCGTGCTACATCGAGTCTCTAGGTTTTGCGGATCATCAGCAAGGCAAGTAACACTTTGATCATATCCCTTTATCTCCCAGTTTTTATGCATTAGTTTCAACCCTCAAACATTGCATGATTAGGACTTGATAACATGTGGGATTGGGAAGTAGTTGATGAGGTAGAACCTATTGCCCTGTTATTATCAAACCCTTGAGAGTTACTTCTACGTATTGCTTATATTGCTATGCTATGCTCGTAGACGTGGATTGGGTTTGAGTGAAACCATGACAGATGTAAGATTGTTAGTTAATGGTTCAACTTAAGGTGGCAACTTTAATACACATCTCGGTGGATTGCTTGTTGGGCACCTGGAGAATCCAGTGTTGTCCTAGGATATCCCAGAGTACCCGTGTGATAATCCTAATGTAACATCCCAAATTTTCAATTTGGAATGTTATACATTAGATCATCTACATATCATATTTTATTGCTTTTGTCCTGATCCAGAAATTCTACGCCACTCAAGGACCCACGGAGAGAGTTGGGAATTTCGTTATTTTCATATTTTAGTTTTCTCAAATTTTGAAAATAGGATCATTTGATTTTATTTATTTTATCTTCAATTATTTCTATTATATGAGAGAGGGAATAAAATGACTTTCGCAAAACAAAAAAATATTAAGGATTTAATAAAAAAATCAAATAAGATTTTATTTCGGAGTTTTTGGCTAGTTTTATTTGAATTTAGGAAAAATTGCACGTTTTTTTAAAACTGCATTTTAGGGCCAAGAAAATGTTCATCTCGTTCTAAATATTTTATTTAGGCGGTGAAAATTTATTTTGGCATTTTTAGAATTTTATTTTATTTTCTAGACTTTTTCTTAGTTTCAGCGGAATTTGTTTTTTTTAAAGTACCGCGCACCCGACTAGGACGAAGGCCCAGCTGAGCCAGGCCAGGCCCGCGCCGCCGCCGCCGAGTCCAGCCGGAGCACGCCTCGCGAGGCCGACCATGACCCAGCGCCCCCTTCCCCAAGCCGGACGCCCCCCCTCATATAT